>NC_056451.1:23658228-23698228 GCF_018296145.1 Oncorhynchus tshawytscha
GGTGGTGACGATGAGGGTCTTGTTGGCCAGTGTTTCCGAGACGTTGATGTCCAGACTGGTGGCGTTCATAGCCAGTGTGTTGTTGGAGTACCAGATACCAATCTGAGGGAGGGAGAGAGAAAGGGGAGAGAGAGAGAGAGAGAGAGAGAGAGAGAGAGAGAGAGAGAGAGAGAGAGAGAGAGAGAGAGAGAGAGAGAGAGAGAGAGAGAGAGAGGGGGGAGAGAGAGAGTGAGAGAGAGAGAGAGGGGAGAGAGAGAGAGAGAGAGAGAGAGAGAGAGAGAGAGAGAGAGAGAGAGAGAGAGAGAGAGAGAGAGAGGAGAGAGGAGAGAGGAGAGAGAGGGAGAGAGAGAGAAAGAGAGAGACAGAGACAGAGAGAGAGAGAGAGAGAGAGAGAGAGAGAGAGAGAGAGAGAGAGAGAGAGAGAAAGAGAGGATAATAATTGCAGGATGTGTGTGATTATACAGGAGGTATAGTAAATCCATGTGACAGTGTAAAACAAGAAGGATCTAGAATCCAGAGGACAAGCCCAAAGGCACTTTGGGAAATAAACTATATGTTCACATACATCTCTCTATGGGTCAGATAGGAGGTAATGGCTCTAAAGATAGAATTATCATTTTTTTCTAAAGCCCTATATTTTCCCTTCTCGTGCTGCATTTCTAAAAGAACAGTTTCTAGGAGCGTTGTAGATAGATGTCAGCACCCTCACTGTGTTTGAAATGTAGAACGTTAAAGACCTTCACGTTCAGAGGGAAAACCATCTAATTACAATACGAGCGCTACATTTTTGGAGATCCCCTTGGAGTCTCGTATCGCAAATGTCGACCCAAAAACAACCATTGATTTTGCTGTTCTATTTAGTCTTTAGTCCTCAGCTGGTGTTATCGTTAAGTACATACTGTACCTAGCGAATCACAAAGCACTTCCATAGCATAACCAATTCTAATTATATGGCTAGAATGTCACTGTTAGGGAGGATTACTGTCAACATGGAAGCCATTTTGTGTCAAACTCTGTTTCTCTATAACCCCAGTGCCATCTGACCTCTCTGTGACCCCTGCGCTGTTTCTCCAGAATCCTCAGTGTGTAGTTGGTTCTCTGTCCTTTACTGTTGAACTCCACATGGCCTGTCAGACCATCATACTCCACCTGACAGAGAGAGAGGGAGGGAAAGAGATAGAGAGAAGGAGGGAGGGATGTAGAAATAGTATTATGATGCCAATAAAGCTCATTTGAATTTAATGGAATTTAATGAATTGAGAGAGAAAGAGGTACGAGAGAAAAAGACACAGAGAGAGAGAGAGAGAGCGACAAAGAGAGAGAACACTATACTTACACTACACATATCTAGTACACAGTGTGACAGAGGTGATAGAGCTAAGATGAATGGAGTGGTGGTGAAGGAGACAAAGAGAGATGAGGAGACAAAGAGAGATGGAGCACAGGCAGCCATGAAGACAGCTCGTCAATGAGACACACAGACAACCAGCCTTGTCAAATAACAAAGAATAACAAGGTAGGGGGAGTGCCAGATGGAAGACAGACAGACAGACAGAGTGACACAACCACCTATTACCAACAACAATGGACCCCAGTACAACGACATGGTGGGTAGGACAGGAGTGTGACCCAACACAATGACATGGTGGGCAGGACAGGAGTGTGACCCAACACAATGACATGGTGGGCAGGACAGGAGTGTGACCCAACACAACGACTTGGTGGGCAGGACAGGAGTGTGACCCAACACAACGACTTGGTGGACAGGACAGGAGTTTGACCCAACACAACGACATGGTGGGCAGGACAGGAGTGTGACCCAACACAACGACATGGTGGACAGGACAGGAGTTTGACCCAACACAACGACATGGTGGGCAGGACAGGAGTGTGACCCAACACAACGACATGGTGGACAGGACAGGAGTTTGACCCAACACAACGACATGGTGGGCAGGACAGGAGTGTGACCCAACACAACGACATGGTGGGCAGGACAGGAGTGTGACCCAACACAACGACATGGTGGGCAGGACAGGAGTGTGACCCAACACAACGACATGGTGGGCAGGACAGGAGTGTGACCCAACACAATGACATGGTGGGCAGGACAGGAGTGTGACCCAACACAACGACATGGTGGGCAGGACAGGAGTGTGACCCAACACAACAACATGGTGGGCAGGACAGGAGTGTGACCCAACACAACGACATGGTGGGCAGGACAGGAGTGTGACCCAACACAACGACATGGTGGGCAGGACAGGAGTGTGACCCAACACAACGACATGGTGGGCAGGACAGGAGTGTGACCCAACACAACAACATGGTGGGCAGGACAGGAGTGTGACCCAACACAACGACATGGTGGGCAGGACAGGAGTGTGACCCAACACAACGACATGGTGGGCAGGACAGGAGTGTGACCCAACACAACGACATGGTGGGCAGGACAGGAGTGTGACCCAACACAACAACATGGTGGGCAGGACAGGAGTGTGACCCAACACAACGACATGGTGGGCAGGACAGGAGTTTGACCGAACACAATGACATGGGGGGTAGGACAGGAGTTTGACCCAACACAACGACATGGTGGGCAGGACAGGAGTGTGATCCAACACAACGACTTGGTGGGCAGGACAGGAGTGTGACCCAACACAATGACATGGTGGGCAGGACAGGAGTGTGACCCAACACAACGACATGGTGGGCAGGACAGGAGTGTGACCCAACACAATGACATGGTGGGCAGGATAGGAGTGTGACCCAACACAATGACATGGTGGGCAGGACAGGAGTGTGACGGACTGATATGCTGTAGTTGCTGGTGACTTGTTTAACAGTGTGGCTGCTATTGGTATTTAAAAGTCAGATATATTGTTATGAGAAGAAACAACTCAAATTAAGACTCAAAATAAAAGTGAACTGTGTGTGTGTGTGCGTATGTGTGTGTGTGTGTGTGTGTGTGTGTGTGCGTGTGTGTACTGACCATGCGTAGGTAGTTCATGAGGCTGGTGCCGTGTTGCCAGATCTGAGGAGAGGTGCAGCTGAGAGGTTTGACTCCAATCTCCTGACTCCTGTTGAGCTCCCTCACCGCCCCCACCACAACGTGCACCGCGTCAAACATCAACGCTGACGACAACTGGAGGGGGAGAACGAGGTGCACCGGAGAAAGAGAGGAGAAATGGGCAGGAGGAGGAGAAGAGAGTTGCAGGAGGGCGAAGAGGGGTGGTAGGTAAGGAATTGCAGGAGGGAGGTAGGAGTAACATGGTTCATAACATAGTAATAACTTTATTCCATTTTGGTGTCTGTATTTGGTGATTCAATGAGACAAGTGTCCATATGGACCATGTGATACCTACACACCAGGAACTAACACTTGTTATCATACAATTTCTCAGTTAAAACAAGGTATGCACCGGCTGACACAGGGATGTGTGAATGTAACACTCTGGTAGAACATACCGCAGGCCCGGGGTAGATGAGATCACAGCCCTCCCTCCAGGACAGGTTGAGACTCCTGATGAACTCCAGGTAGAATGGATGGGTGGTGTTGAACATGGAGAACCCTATGATGTTGGACTGGTCATCGACTATGTCATCCAGCCTCAGCAGGGGGAAGTCCTGGGAGAGGGTGAGGAGAGGATAAGATGGGTGAGTGACGTGTATGAAATCTCAGAAACAGAAACAGAGAGCGAGACAGAGTTTACTGTTCATTTGTGTTTATTTCACTTGCTTTGGCAATGTAAACATATGCCTCCCATGCCAATAAAGCCCTTTGAATTGAATGAAGAGTGAGAGAGAGGCCAATAAAGCCCATTTGAATTGAATGAAGAGAGAGCGAGGCGCATGCGCGTACCCCCTTTGACACATGGGGAGATAGTAGCTCTGTTTTGTACCGTCAAAACTGTGAATATATGTAGAGGCCAGACAACATAGTTCACATTAAGCCTTTAAAATCATTATATCCCCAAGCAGCCGGGAGAGAGTGAGCAGCATACCAATCTGTGAGCAGAGTGAGCAGCATACCAATCTGTGAGCAGAGTGAGCAGCATACCAATCTGTGAGCAGAGTGAGCAGCGAACCAATCTGTGAGCAGAACCAATCTGTGAGCAGAGTGAGCAGCATACCAATCTGTGAGCAGAGTGAGCAGCGAACCAATCTGTGAGCAGAGTGAGCAGCAACCAATCTGTGAGCAGAGTGAGCAGCGAACCAATCTGTGAGCAGAGTGAGCAGCATACCAATCTGTGAGCAGAGTGAGCAGCGAACCAATCTGTGAGCAGAGTGAGCAGCATACCAATCTGTGAGCAGAGTGAGCAGCATACCAATCTGTGAGCAGAGTGAGCAGCATACCAATCTGTGAGCAGAGTGAGCAGCGAACCAATCTGTGAGCAGAGTGAGCAGCGAACCAATCTGTGAGCAGAGTGAGCAGCGAACCAATCTGTGAGCAGAGTGAGCAGCGAACCAATCTGTGAGCAGAGTGAGCAGCGAACCAATCTGTGAGCAGAGTGAGCAGCGAACCAATCTGTGAGTAAAACGAAGCTGAGACTCAAATCCAACAAGCCATGGCTTCCCTTAAAGGAAAAGACAAAGAACAACTTGGAGATGCAAATGAGAGCAACAAACAGTTGAAGGATATCCAGTTCTCACCAAAACAAACAACAGTTACAATCTGTTGTTAAAAAAAGTTGATTCTATCATGTAAGCTATGCATATACAGGGCGGGCGCGTGGATGAAACAATAAAATTGGCCTTCTGGAAACAAAGGCACAAACTTTAGAAGATGAACTGGATCAGCTAGAAAACAAATAGAGACAAAATAATACGAGAATATTGTCCCTACCAGAAGACAAGAAAAAAGAGATCTTTCCAGCTATGTGATCAAGCTGATATTGGAGGAGCTTAGTGTGGATGTATTGCCGGAGGATCTGGAGCGAAGACATCGGATCAGCGTGAAGCAGAAGAACGCTAAATACCCTCGCTTGGTAATCTTTAATCTGTGGAACTATCAGACCAAATTCAACATTCTGAGGGCACAGGGTTATAAAGAGATCAAGGTCCACGGCCAGCCCATTTGATTCGTCCAGGACCTGTCTGCTAGGCTGAGAAAAAAACGCAAGCAATTCATTCTGATCAGACAGTCACTGGAGATAAAAGGAATCAAGTCTCAACTCTGATTCCCGGCAGTACTGTAGGTATGGAAGGGAACACAGAGAATGGAGTTCACAAGTACTGATGAAGCCCTGAACAGGCTGCAAGAAACCTTTCCAGTTGAAAGAGAGCCCAGTGCCCTGAGGAGAGGCAGAAGCAGGAAAAAAACAATAAGAACACTAGGCTACATACAGTGATGCCCCAGACCAACTTATCGTAAATTGAGACAATCTTCCTTGTATTTGAGTTCTGGGCAGATTAGAAAAGGATATTGAATCATTATTAGTCCTTGTTTTAAGATTTAATGGTGGTTGTTAGTGAGAATGGAGAGGGGCTATATCCAGGGGATTGGGAGGGGGTGACTGGGAGGGCATCAGACACTTCTCTGAGGTGTGCTTGGGGCCTCCACTCATCCCATTTCAGTCTCTCAGAGGACCCACTCACCCCAGCCACTATACTTCAATTTAATTTATAAGGTAATACAAACCAAACACAGTACTTAAGTGGCAGTCTTTCTTTAAATGTATGTACAATGTATTATCCACAGCTTTTTTGGTACATTAGGAGAGGTGTCAGAGCTAAAAACAATATATATATATAAAAAGGCATAGTACTATGACGTACTGAGCTTCATGTTTTTTTTGTGTGTGTTTTGTTATATGTCTGCTCAGCCCACACACTCTATATATGTAATGTATACAATAACTGTGTACTGTATTTATACTATGATCCTTCCATTCTATGGAAGGCCTACTGCCATCATATGTCATGTCTGCTAAAATGTTTTACTTGGTTCTTCAATGATACATGAAACAGTTAAGGTTAACTTTGAGTCTCTACATGGCCAACTAAATCCAACATATCACATGGAATGATGGGGGTAAAAGCATATGGTTCTCGAACACTTCAAAATATTGTCAGCAGATGTGGTTTTCTTGAAAGAGTAAAACATGATAAAAGGAGAAATTGAACATTTAAAGAAGAGTTGGAGAAGCTTATGCTCCCACCTACTGTAGTAACAGCAAGGATGTAGGCATCCTGATAAATAAGAATACACCATTTCCCCTTCTACCTTACATGGTGAAAAATACACATTGACTTCATTGTACTGTATATCCCACCAGGGGCAAATCTGGTGTTTTTTGATAGAATTTAAGCGATATTAGATCAAATCCAGGAAGGAACTATTATTTTAGCAGCTGACTTAAATTATACATTTGATATGATTGACAGACTTAGTAATACAAAAAAAGATGTTACCTTTAACCTCAATTATATAAAAACATGTAAACTCCTATTTTTTCATACATTATATATACTATATATATTTCAGCCACACCCATTGCTGACAGGTGTATAATATCGGGCACACAGCCATGCAATCTCCATAGAGAAACATTGGCAGTAGAACGGCCTTACTGAAGAGCTTTTTTCAGTGACTTTCAATGTGGCACCTTTCCGACAAGTCCGTTCGTCAAATTTCTGCCCTGCTAGAGCTGGCCTAGTTTTAATGGTTCGGGCTAGGCCCCTTAGTTCCAGTGAAGGCAAATCTTAATGCTACAGCATTCAATGACATTTCCTGTTTCAGCCTGACATTGTCTCTGTGCACAAAGTGAGGTCCATATAGAACTGGTTTGTCGAGATCGGTGTGGAAGAACTTGACTGGCCTGCAAAGAGCCCTGACCTCAACCCCATCGAACACCTTTGGGATGAATTGGAACGCCAACTGCGAGCCAGGCCTAATTGTCCAACATCAGAGCCCGACTTCACTAATGCTCTTCTGGCTGAATGGAAGCGCAGCAATGTTCCAACATCTAGTGGAAAGCCTTCCCAGAAGAGTGGAGGCTGTTATAGCAGCAAAGGGGGACTAACTCCATATTAATGCCCATGATTTTTGAATGAGATGTTCAGGGAGCATACTTTTGGTCATGTAGTGCATTTCTCTCTGAATGTTGTAATGTGTTTCACCCACCTGGCACGCCCCTGAGCCCCGTCCCTCACACACACCCAGGGACAAAGAGAGGGATTGAGAAGGAGGCGGAAGGAAGGACACAGAGGAGAGGAAAGGTGGAAGGATGGCAAGAATGCTGAGGCGTTGGTGCGTTCTTACCATGGTGGTGAGGATGTACTTATAAAACGCTGATGTCATTCCCAACTCTGACGCCTGTGGAGAGAGAGAGAAGCGAATGGGGGAGGGGAGACAGAGAGAAGGAGAGTGAGATAGAAAGTAAGAGGGAAGAGGGGGAAGATAGATGGAGAGGGGAAGTGGTAGGTGACAGAGTGAGGGCGAGAAGGACAGAAGCAGAGAGAGAGAGAGAAAGAGAGAGATAGAGAGAGAGAGAGAGAGAGAGAGAGAGAGAGGGATGACAAGAGAGAGAGGGATAGAAAGAGAGAGCTTACCATAACCACAGTGTTAAATTGTCAAACTTACACAATAAAGCTTAAGGCAGAGAGTAGACAGAGCAGAGAAGCAGAGAGCAGTGGTAATGCATGTACTGACAGACAGACAGACAGACAGACAGACAGACACAGTTCTATATAAAGGCCCATCTCTGAGTCACTCCTGTGCTCTGACTGCCTTTGCTACAGGCTGTACAATATACATCATCATAACACCTATGGACCCATTATCACCACTGAATATGGATTACAGCATGTCAAATAGACAAGCTGTTAGTACGATTTCAGCTGCTTAAGATAATAGAACCATTGTTGCTCCCTGTATAACTTCACAGGGTTCTCTGCATTACTGTCCTGTATCCAGCAAGCAACAATCATCAGTCAAATTGTTCTTGAGCTAGAAGTAGACCCAGACCACAGTTCTATGATCGGATTATTATACCCAGATACTAAATCAGTCAATAGGTACAACTTCTCAGCCTGATCTCAGATCTGTTTGTGCTCTACAGGCGACAACTCATGTAGCTACTCTATAAAAACCACCCTAGCACTGAGGCATGACCTCTGACCTTTTTAAGGATGAGGTAGGAGATGGAGGCGTTGGCGTCGATGATGATGGTGGCCACCTTGTCGTCTCGTATCTCCTTCAGCAGAGGGGTGGGATCCAGGCTGTCATCCAGCATCCTGATTGACAGGGTCTCCCTGGAGATCAGGAAGCGCCGCACTAGCTCCTCCAATCGCAGAAGGCCTTAGGGGCAGAGCCGGGAGAGAGCCGGAGAGAAGAGGAAGAGAAGGGATAGAATAACAGAGAAATTTTAGGTGAGACTTTATTTAACATCCACAAACGAACATGGGTTGTTGGAGATTGGCATTGTAAAATGCATAGAAAGTGTGCTGTACTGGTAGTTCTAACAAGAGATCCCATAAATCAGGTTCTGGGGAGATTCAATGATTATATAGCGCTAACCCACCATTATGTCATTGACATAGAATATCTAGCAATTGAAAAAAACTGACCCACCAATCCAATACGGACAGCCTAGTAATTACTTAGCCACGTAAATAGCAACAAGACCCACTAGGGACAAGCCAAACAGAAAAGCTAAATGAACGTCTAACTTTTTTCTCCCCCATTGGCATTCACAATATCAAACGATTCCGGTGATGACATGACGAGTTCGTTCCTCAAAGCATTCTGTACTGCAAATATACAGTACTGTAGCTAGTCCCTGGGCCAAACACTATGGAAAGGTCCTTGGGGTTTAGAATATAAATTCTAATTCCCATTCTAATTCTATATTCTCTAGTAAAACACTGCCAGAAAAGTAAATAAGAGGAGCTACCAGCGTCTGGGGAGCTTCACAAGGAGCTAGAGGGGAGAGAGAGAGGGGAGAGAGAGAGGGGAGGGAGGGAGGGAGGGAGGCAGGGAGGGAGGGAGGGAGGGAGGGAGGGACAGGAGCCTCCCAGAGAGCAGGCCTGTAAGCAGTGTGGTAATCACTGAACCAGGCCAAAAACTTTAATTAGTTTGAAGGAGGAGAAAAATCAATACTCTCTCTCTAGCTTCCTCTCTCTCTCTTTTACACTCTCTCACTAACCTAACCTCTCCTTCTGTCTCTTTCTCTCTAACTGCTCTCTCTCTTTCGCTAACGTCTCCATCTTTTGCTCTCGCTCTTTTGTATCTCTCTCTTTCTTTTCCTATCCTGGTCACTCTCCATTTTGCTCTCCATCTCCTTTCTCATCATCTCTCCCCTGTCCCTCCATTCCTCTCTCCAGCTCTTGCTTCCTCTCTCTCTATCTGTTTTTACCCTCTCCCTCTCTCCTCTCCTTCCTCTAACCTCACCCATCTCATAAAAACTGCATAATGGCACTAGATTAATAGCTGGACGTGACCCATACATAACTAGAGAAGGAAACCTCCCCAAAAACATTTCAGTGAGCCGAAAAGAACCGGAAAATACCTGGAAATCAACATAAAACATCTTTGTCCATGCAGCAACCGAATGGACAATATAAGAAGAAAAAAAGAAACCATCTTGGTCTCCTTGCATTACTCATCACTACATCTGATATGTGATGGACGGCGGACCTATCTCTCACACACACACATAACGTCCACTTATCCTGAAATCCACTCGCCGGAGGTAGATGGAAAAATATGAAAACCCCTGTTGGCTGTAACCATGGTGTGTTAATCATCTATCTCTCTGCAGCACACTGACTGTACGTACGTGTGTGTGGAGGGAGTCAGGCAGTCAGCCTGTTGAGTGGCAGTTAGCACCTATTCTGCAGCCATGGCAACCAGCAGCTCGGCATGGCGATAGCTTCCACAGCCAAGTGGGTCAGAATCTGTGGGTAACGGTAACCTTGAGGAGATCACTTCCCAGACAAATATAGAGCCTAATCTGCACCCACAATCACTATATCACCATGACTACCGTACCTGTTGCTTTTAAAACCTCTTCCAAATAGAAAAGCTTTTTGTGAACACATCAAATAGACTCAAGGCTCACATCTCACATCAGAAAATGGATGGAAGGTAGTAGGCCTGTGTATCACATCAAAATCACTGATCATATCGGTGTACATTTTCTGATGTATTTCAAAGGGTCTCATGTTCAAAGTGGCAAGTCTATGAAGAGGAGAGGAGCTCTTCATTTTCTGAGACTGAAACAGGATTACAGCTCTTTAGAATAATTACTGTGCATCAATCATTAAATCAATAGTCTGATAGAGCAACTTACAATTGTAGGAGCTCAGTCTTTATACTGTATCAGGAGCCTGACAGGTGGTTGACTGTCTGGCCAAGTGCTGGAGGATGAGTAAGAGGTAGATACTGTTGGAGTGTGATTTGTATGGACCACAAGTTGTGTTGTTTGCATGTACAGTTTAGTGAACTTTAAGAGCAGCCTGTTAGAATGAGTGTCTAGCAGCAGGGGACAGTCATATTCGCCCAGACAGTGTGAATGTGCCAAGATGCCGTGAGCTCGCACAGGGAGTGTGAGATACATGAACACACACACACAAAGGCACACACACAAAGGCACACACACAAAGGCACACACACAAAGGCACACACACAAAGGCACACACACAGGGCCTCCCGAGTGGCACAGTGGTCTAAGGCAATGCATCGCAGTGCTAGAGGCATCACTACAGATCTGGGTTCGATCCCGGACTGTGTCGCGACCGGAAGACCCATGAGGCAGCACATAATTGGCCCAGCGTCTTCCGGGTTAGGGGAGTGTTTGGCAGGCTGGAATGTCCATGTCCCATCATGCTCTAGCAACTCCTTGTGGCGGCCGAGCGCATGCACACTGACATCGATCGACAGCTGTACGATGTTTCCTCCGACACATTGGTGCGGCTGGCTTCCAGGTTAAACGAGCAGTGCGGCTTGACTGGGTCATGTTTTGGAGGATGCATGTCTCTTGACCTTCGCCTCTCCCGAGTCCATACGGGAGTTGCAGCGATGGGACAAGACCAGGGAGAAAAATGGCTAAAACGTTAAAAAAGATTTGGTAATAAGAATTTAAATAAACACACAATTACACACACATCTACATGCGTTTGCACAAGCACACAGATACTCACACTCGGCCTTGGCGCAGACCAGGCTGGCTGAGGGGTAGCTGAGGGATCGTAGGATGGCTGCCACGGCCAGGCTCAGGTCCTCGTTGCTAGGGTACAGACTGACCGAGGCAAAACGCAGGTAGGGCAACCTGGGAGTCTCCTCTGGACCTATCTTTACATGTGGGATCTGGAGAGGAGAGGAGAGGAGAGGAGAGGAGGAGGAGGAGGGGAAGGAAGGGAAGGAAGAGTAAAAGGAAGTGGAAGAGGAGGAGGAGGGAAGAGGGGAGGAGAGTATAAAGGAAGTAGCGGGCGAAAGGAAGGAAGGAAGAGCAGAGAAGGCAATGATATCAAAGTACCAGTATAGAAAACATTAAGGAGGAAACAGAAATGAGGAGAGGCAGGGAAGAGGAGAACAGAGTGAGAAGGGATAAAAGGCCAAAGGGAATAAAGAGAAAACAGATGGAAGAAGTGGTTGATGGTTAATTTCACGAGGAGAGATTCAGCGAACGTGCATATTCATGCATGTGTGTATGTTTGTGCCACTCACCTCCTTCTCTCCACATATATGACTGACAGTAGAGCCAGAAGCAGGGCTGTTGGCAGGGCCTATCACAGACACCACTCCTTTAGGTAGAATCTGGCACACTGAGAGGAGAGGGAGACAGAGGGACAGAAGTCAACCAGGTGCACTTCTCTTAAAAGAAATAACTTTAGTCTGGGTGCTGTTAGTCTGGGTGCTGTTAGTCTGGGTGCTGTGTTAGTCTGGGTGCTCTGTTAGTCTGGGTGCTCTGTTAGTCTAGGTGCTCTGTTGGTCTAGGTGCTCTGTTAGTCTGGGTGCTCTGTTAGTCTGGGTGCTCTGTTTGTCTGGGTGCTCTGTTAGTCTGGGTGCTCTGTTAGTCTGGGTGCTCTGTAAGTCTAGTAGGTGCTCTGTTAGTCTGGGTGCTCTGTTAGTCTAGGTGCTCTGTTAGTCTGGGTGCTCTGTTAGTCTGGTGGGAATGTATTTCTATATTTTTGTCTGTTGCTATAAATGTTGAAGTGCAGTCTATTGTTTCTAATGCTTGTGGACCTCAGAACTCTTACTCACTCCTTGGTTTATCCTTTATCCCTCTGGCTTGGTTCCATTATACCACCTTCCCTTCACGGGCAGAGGGAAGGGAGTGAATTTGTAGAGTGGAACCTAGCCATTGCCTACACCTTAAAATTCCTTTGTGACTACTGATGGGGCAGCATGGTGGAAACTCCATCTTGCCTACTGTTAGGGCGTGTTCAGTCTGTCAATCAGTCTGTAAGTCAGTCTGTTCTGTCTCATAGTTAACATATTGCTCAATGATCAGCTCCTGTTACTGATCAATGCCACTGACATACTGATTAAGGCCAACATGCCTTCCTGCCACACTGCACTGTGTCACAGTAACCATGGTTGTTGAACCTAGACAGTAACAGGGAAACGAGGCCTCTGAGTCAATGATTGACAGGGGGTAATAATGGCACCCATCATGGGGCTACAGTAAGTACATGGGTGCATCTTCACGTCAGTTCAGCTGAAGGAAATGAGACGAGGAGAAGAAGCTGCTTCAGATTCACCCTGGGCTCCATTTCATTCCACTACATCTCTCCACCCTCATCATCCATAACCTCTGCTGTGTGCGTGTTCGTGTGTGTGTGTGTGTGTGTGTGTGTGTGTGTGTGTGTGTGTGTGTGTGTGTGTGTGTGTGTGTGCGTCTCATACAGCTACAGCTGAAAGATGAGGCCTGTGATCCAAGGACCCTGATGGCAAATACACCTGTCAGAGTGTCCTGCCCACTGGTCAAGGACACACACACACACACATACACATACTGTACTGTACATTCACATACGTCCACACACAGTCACTTCTCTCTCCAGCTCGCTGTGGCCATTGGCAGGGTGGTGACCTCTTGGAATGGGAACAACAAGTGTCTGTATCCTGATATAAATCATTGGTCTGTGAGCTAATACACATAAACTACTGAATGAAATCCTCAATCTGTTTTGTACATAATGTCTGTAGTTACTGTATTACAGGTCAGTACTGGTCTGCACTGGACTGTGCTGGTATTAGTGGTCAGTACTGGTCTGTACTGGACTGTGCTGGTATTACTGGTCAGTACTGGACTGTACTGGTATTACTGGTCTATACTGATATTACTGGTCAGTACTGGTCTGTACTGCTCTGTACTGGTCTCATCTGATATTACTGGTCAGTACTGGTCTGTACTGGTATTACTGGTCAGTACTGGTCTGTACTTGTCTGTACTGGTATTACTGGTCCGTACTGGTCAGTACTGGTCTGTACTCTTCTGTACTGGTCTGTACTGATATTACTGTCCAGTACTGGTCTCTACTGGTATTACTGGTCAATACTGGTCTCTACTGGTTTTGCTGGTCAATACTGGTCTCTACTGGTATTACTGGTCAGACTGGTCTCTGCTGGTATTACTGGTCAGTACTGGTCAATACTGGTATTACTGGTTTGTACTGGTCTGTACTGATATCACTGGTCAGTACTGGTATTACTGATCAGTACTTGGCTGTACTGGTCTCTACTAGTATTACTGGTCAGTACTGGTCTCTATTGGTATTACTGGTCAGTACTGGTCTCTACTGGTATTACTGGTCAGTACTGGTCTCTACTGGTATTGCTGGTCTGTACAAGTGGCTGTGGTCGTGTAATGGTTTGTACTAGTCTTTACTGAATCTGTTTAGTCCTGGTCTGTATTCATCTGTGCTGGTCTCTCCTGGTATTAATAGTCTTACTAGTCATTACTGGTCTTACTGGTCTGTACCTGTCAGTACTGGTCTTACTGGTCTGTGGTGGTGTTACTCACTGGTGTCAGTGGTCTCATACTGGGAGTCCCTCTGCAGTTCGAATATGTCCACCTCCACACGGGCTTTGGCCCCTCCCTCCATCACACTGTTGATGTTCTCCCTGGCCAGGGCCAGAGCCAGCCGCTCCCCACGCCCACACACTGACTGGTCATCCAGGATCGCAGCTACATGGGGAGGGAGGGAGATGGAACGGGAGAAAACATTGATGTTACTCACCATTAGACAGTAAGACAAAAAGAGAGGAGACAAGTAGAGTATTTACGAGGGGTGTGAAGGCCAGGTGAGTGAGTGGGTGTGTCCTGGTGGAGGGGGGTGAGACACCGGGGGAGGAGGGGGAGACAGACACCTGAGGGTGATCAAGGGATGGAAGGAGGGATGGATGGATGATTGATAGATGGACACTCACCCATCCGGACGGAGGAGAGCAGGGCGGCCTGGCTTCCGGAGCGTGGTGCCATGGTAACTAGCAGGAAGGAGGAGAAGTGTATCGACAGCAGCAGCGCTGGCAGAGCCGGCATCTTCTACTGCTCCTCATGGAGAACGGTCTGCTGGCTGCCTGCTTGCTACCTACAGGACGGGAGGATACATTACAAACACAAAATATACACAAGCACACAGACACACACTCACAAACGCACACACACACATAAATACTGTCACGCCTGCTCCCGCTCTTCCCCAGAGATCCGGGCTCCCCAGCATTGCGCACACCTGCCATCATCATTACGCACTCCTGCTATCATCATTACGCACACCTGCCTTCCCCCTGTCACGCTCATCAGCGATTATTGGACTCACCAGGACTCGATCTGTCCCTATATCTGTCTGGTTCCCCACTCTGTTCCCTGCTTCTGCATTGATTGTCTTATGTCCTTGTATACCCGTGTGTTGACGCTGTCTGTTCCTGATGAAATGTTTGACTCACCGTACCTGCTTCTCATCCCCGGCATCGGTCCTTACACACACACACAATCGTTCTCACTCTGTGCACACATCTGTAGCTCCAATGGTTACATCTCTATTCAAAGAGCTTGTTACGATCACATGAGACCCACACATGAAATACACACACAAACACACACAGCACTGCCTGCTGCAAAACCACCCTCACTCACTCTGAGTGACAACCCCTGTTCTAAGTGACAGTTTAATGTGTGTGTGAGAATAGACAAGAAGATAAAGTGTGTGTGTGGTGTATAGCGTCTTGTTTCTGCTCACAGTCAGCTGGTCATGACCCTCAGTTTGACCTCTGAGATGTGTGCGTGATGTGTGTGTCTGGTATCTGTGTGAGTTGTAGATGAGTCACCTTTGACCTTGTAGGCACAACACAGCAGCTTGACTGCTTCTATCTGACCCCAGGGAGGTGAGGATGTTTTGCCTCTCCATCTCTCTTCTCTCCCTCCTTGCCTTCATTTCCCCTCATGCTTTTCTTTTTTTACTCTCCCTCCCTTTCTCCCTCTCCCTCTTAGCTCTCCCTTTCTCCCTTAGCTCTCCCCTTCTCCCTCCCTTTCTCCCTCTCCCTCTTAGCTCTCCCTTTCTCCCTCTCCCTCTTAGCTCTCCCTTTCTCCCTCTCCCCTTAGCTCTCCCTTTCTCCCTCTCCCTCTTAGCTCTCCCTTTCTCCCTCCCCCTTAGCTCTCCCTTTCTCCCTCTCCCTCTTAGCTCTCCCTTTCTCCCTCTCCCCTTAGCTCTCCCTTTCTCCCTCTCCCCCTTAGCTCTCCCTTTCTCCCTCTCCCTATAGCTCTCCCTTTCTCCCTCTCCCCATAGCTCTCCCTTTCTCCCTCTCCCCATAGCTCTCCCTTTCTCCCTTTCCCCCTGTAGCGCTTCATTTTTCCCTCTCCCCCTTAGCTCTCCCTTTCTTTTATTGTTCTCTCATATCATATCTGTCTGACTTCATCCTACCCTCCTGCCCCACATGCACCCGACCATCATCCAGGTCCATCTCCCTTCAGCAGCCCCATAGCAGACTAAACACTACGGGTGACAGGGCTTTCAGTTGTGCAGCCCCTCAGCTGTGGAACACACTTCCAGTCACTGTCAGGACTGCAGAGTCTCTGGCGTCATTTAAGGCACATCTAAAGACTGAGCAATGCAGAAAAGCTTTCAAGGATCTACAGTACCAGTCAAAAGTTTGGACATACCTACTCAGTCAAGGATACTTCTTTATTTGTACTATTTTCTACATTGTAGAATAGTAGTGAAGGCATCAAAACTATGAAATAGTGGCATACAGTGCCACTGACACGGCCTGCAACGAAAACATGCGGTCTCTCCTTCACTGCAGCCGAGGTGAGTAAGACATTTAAACGTGTTAACCCTCGCAAGGCTGCAGGCCCAGACGGCATCCCCAGCCGCGCCCTCAGAGCATGCGCAGACCAGCTGGCCGGTGTGTTTACGGACATATTCAATCAATCCCTATACCAGTCTGCTGTTCCCACATGCTTCAAGAGGGCCACCATTGTTCCTGTTCCCAAGAAAGCTAAGGTAACTGAGCTAAACGACTACCGCCCCGTAGCACTCACTTCCGTCATCATGAAGTGCTTTGAGAGACTAGTCAAGGACCATATCACCTCCACCCTGCCTGACACCCTAGACCCACTCCAATTTGCTTACCGCCCAAATAGGTCCACAGACGATGCAATCTCAACCACACTGCACACTGCCCTAACCCATCTGGACAAGAGGAATACCTATGTGAGAATGCTGTTCATCGACTACAGCTCGGCATTCAACACCATAGTACCCTCCAAGCTCGTCATCAAGCTCGAGACCCTGGGTCTCGACCCCGCCCTGTGCAACTGGGTACTGGACTTCCTGACGGGCCGCCCCCAGGTGGAGAGGGTAGGCAACAACATCTCCTCCCCGCTGATCCTCAACACTGGGGCCCCACAAGGGTGCGTTCTGAGCCCTCTCCTGTACTCCCTGTTCACCCACGACTGCGTGGCCACGCACGCCTCCAACTCAATCATCAAGTTTGCGGACGACACAACAGTGGTAGGCTTGATTACCAACAACGACGAGACGACCTACAGGGAGGAGGTGAGGGCCCTTGGAGTGTGGTGTCAGGAAAATAACCTCACACTCAACGTCAACAAAACTAAGGAGATGATTGTGGACTTCAGGAAACAGCAGAGGGAACACCCCCCTATCCACATCAATGGAACAGTAGTGGAGAGGGTAGCAAGTTTTAAGTTCCTCGGCATACACATCACAGACAAACTGAATTGGTCCACTCACACAGACAGCATTGTGAAGAAGGCGCAGCAGCGCCTCTTCAACCTCAGGAGGCTGAAGAAATTCGGCTTTTCACCAAAAGCACTCACAAACTTCTACAGATGCACAATCGAGAGCATCCTGGCGGGCTGTATCACCGCCTGGTACGGCAACTGCTCCGCCCTCAACCGTAAGGCTCTCCAGAGGGTAGTGAGGTCTGCACAACGCATCACCGGGGGCAAACTACCTGCCCTCCAGGACACCTACACCACCCGATGTTACAGGAAGGCCATGAAGATCATCAAGGACATCAACCACCCGAGCCACTGCCTGTTCACCCCGCTATCATCAAGAAGGCGAGGTCAGTACAGGTGCATCAAAGCTGGGACCGAGAGACTGAAAAACAGCTTCTATCTCAAGGCCATCAGACTGTTAAACAGCCACCACTAACATTGAGTGGCTGCTGCCAACACACTGACACTGACACTGACTCAACTCCAGACACTTTAATAATGGGAATTGATGGGAAATGATGTAAATATATCACTAGCCACTTTAAACAATGCTACCTTATATAATGTTACTTACCCTACATTATTCATCTCATATGCATACGTATATACTGTACTCTATATCATCGACTGCATCCTTATGTAATACATGTATCACTAGCCACTTTAACTATGCCACTTTGTTTACATACTCATCTCATATGTATATACTGTACTCGATACCATCTACTGTATCTTGCCTATGCTGCTCTGTACCATCACTCATTCATATATCCTTATGTACATATTCTTTATCCCCTTACACTGTGTATAAGACAGTAGTTTTGGAATTGTTAGTTAGATTACTTGTTGGTTATTACTGCATTGTCGGAACTAGAAGCACAAGCATTTTGCTACACTCGCATTAACATCTGCTAACCATGTGTATGTGACAAATAAAATTTGATTTGATTTGATATGGAATCACATAGTAACCAAAAAAGTGTTAAACAAATTCAGAAAAGATTATTCAAAGTAGCCACCTTTTGCCTTGATGACAGCTTTGCACATTCTGGGAATTCTCTCAACCAGCTTCATGAGGTAGTCACCTGAAATGCATTTCAATTAACAGGTGTGCCTTGTTAAAAGTTCATTTGTGGATTTTTTTCCCTTCTTAATGCCAATCAGTTGAGCCAATCAGTTGTGTTGTGACAAGGTTGGGGTGGTATACAGAAGATAGCCCTATTTGGTAAAATGCCAAGTCCATATTATGGCAAGAACAACTCATATAATCAAAGAGAAACAATAGTCAATCATTACTTTAAGACATGAAAGTTAGTCAGTGTGGAAAATATGTTTATTCAAGTGCAGTCGCAAAAACCATCAAGTGATATGATGAAACTGGCTCTCATGAGGACCGCCACAGGAAAGAGTTACCTCTGCTGCAGAGGATAAGTTCATTAGAGTTAACTGCACCTCAGTTTGCAGCCCAAATAAATTCTTCACAGAGTTCAAGAAACAGACACATCTCAACATCAACTGTTCAGAGGAGACTACGTGAATCAGGCCTTCGTGGTCGAATTGCTGCAAAGAAATCACTACTATAGGACACCAATAATAAGAAGAGACTTGCTTGGGCCAAGAAACACAAGCAACGGACATTAGACTGGTGGAAATCTGTCCTTTGGTCTGATGAGTCCAAATTTGAGATTTTTGGTTCTAACTGCCGTGTCTTTGTGAGACGCAGAGTAGGTGAATGGATGATCTCCACACCGTGAAGCATGGAGGAGGAGGTGTGATGGTGCTTTGCTGGTGGCACTGTCAGTAATTTATTTAGAATTCAAGGCACACTAAACCAGCATGGCTACCATAGCATTCTGCGGCTACTTTGAATAATATAACATTAAAAAATATATATATATATATATTTAACACTTTTTGATTACTGCTTGATTCCATATGTGTTTTTCATAGTTTTGATGTCTTCACTATTATTATACAATATAGAAAATAGTAAAATATTAAAAAACACCCTTGAATGAGTAGGTGTTTCCAAACGTTTGACTGGTACTCGATGTTAATTAAATGCTCCTGTCCACTGGATCTGATGCCTTGGGTGTGAGAAAAGCACTTTACAAATTAAATGAATTATTATCACTCACCTATCTCCCTGTCGTTCGTTCGTGTGTGTGAGTGTGTGTGAGTGTGTGTGTGTGTGTGTGTGTGTGTGTGGGTGTGTGTGTAATGTCCCACCAGATCACACTGTTCCTGTCATTAGGCTCGGGTAGCGTTGCCATCTGAACACTGAAGCCGTTATGCAAGAGGTTACACACACACAGACGTCACAGTGAGACCACTGCCACATGCTGCTCTGTCACCGTGCCACTCTGCTCTCTGGATCTGACTGAGTTGTGTAATGAAGTGTGTCTTGTAATATATTGTATTTCCTGTATTGTGAATAGATACACTGCACCACACATCTATTCTAAAGAACTGGACCTGGAGTCAGAACAGCTGCTCCCCTTTTCTCAATCTATCTTCACAACGCCAGAGTTAGTGGGTGTTTGTGAGTGGGGGGTGTGTGTGTGTGTGTGTGTGTGTGTGTGCGTCTGTGTGTGCGTGTGTGTGTGTTCCACCAGATCACAGTGTCCAGGTCACACTGTTCCTGTCATTAGGCTCGGGTAGCGTTGACATCTGAACACTGAAGCCATTATGAAAGAGGTAACACACACACAGACAATCTAACTTCACAACGCCAGAGTTAGTGGGTGTTTGTGGGGGGATCTGTGTGTCTGGTGTGTGTATGTGGGGGAGTCTGTGTGTCAGTGTGTGTGTGTCACTATACATGCCTGTGTGTGTCTGCATATGTGTGTGTGTGCCAGCCCATGTATGTACAGTGTGTGTGTGTGTGTGTGTGTGTGTGTGTGTGTGTGTGTGTGTGTGTGTGTGTGTGTGTGTGTGTGTGTGTGTGTGTTGTGTTTGTGTGTGTGTGTGTGTGTGTGTAATGACATATTGATCAAGGGCAGTTGAAGTGGCAGTCAATCAAAACAATGGGGGATCTGTCAGCATTCCACAGGATGCTTCTGATTGGCTATTACCAAGGAGCAGATTGCCCTGATGACCAATAAGGTCTTGGCTTAGCCCCTGAGCGTGATCAATCATTGGATGGAGCCGGTGCTATTTCACTGTTATTGAGAGCTATTGACAGGGCTGGAGAGAGAAGATTAGTCCACAACTACACCTTTCCATCTGTTTCTGAGAGAGAGATTGTAAGGTATAGTTTTTAGAGATCGCAAGGCTGTAAGTATTCACACCAGAGAGAATGAGATGAGAGAGAGAGAGAGAGAGAGAGAGAGACAGAGGGCAGTGTTTTATGTCTGTGGAACATTGTACTCTCTGCTCTTCTAACGGTCTCTGTCTGCTAGTAGCTGTAGGACTGTAGCATCCAAGACAGTGTTATAAGCACCTCTATACCACTGTGTGTGCGTGTACATGTGCGTGTGTGTGTGCGTGTGTGTATTGTCTACCAACACTTTAATTTAGCTTCCTGCTGTAAGTCACCCTGGTTGCTGGCACCAGCCCTGCATAGATATACAGCAGAGGAAGGATGCATGAATATCCACAGTATATGTGTGTGTGTGTGTGTGTGTGTGTGAGTGGTGAGTGTGAGTGAGTGAGTGAGTGAGTGAGTGAGTGAGTGAGTGAGGTGAGTGAGTGAGTGAGTGAGTGAGTGAGTGAGTGAGTGAGTGAGTGAGTGAGTGAGTGAGTGAGTGAGAGAGAGAGAGAGAGAGAGAGAGAGAGAGAGAGAGAGAGAGAGAGAGAGACAGAGACAGACAGACAGACAGACAGACAGACAGACAGACAGACAGACAGACAGACAGACAGACAGACAGACAGACAGACAGACAGACAGACAGACAGACAGACAGACATTATCTTAATTATCAACAGAGAGGGAGGGAGAGAGAGAGAGAGAGAGAGAGAGACAGGGAGGAGAGAGAGAGAGAGACAGGGAGAGAGAGAGAGAGAGACAGGGAGAGAGAGAGAGAGAGAGAGAGAGAGAGAGAGAGAGAGGAGAGGGAGAGAGAGAGAGAGAGGGAGAGAGAGAGAGAGAGGGAGAGAGAGAGAGAGAGAGAGATTGAGAGAGAGCAGGGAGGGAGGAACATTATCTGGTCTACAGCCCCAGGCAGGCAGGCAGAGAGAAGAAGAGAGGACAGAGAGAGAATTAGAGAGAGGAAAAGGGATGAGAGAGAGGAGGGGAAAAGCGGGATGCTAAGAAAGAAATCATTAAGATGGCGAGAAAGCAGCTTGAGGGTGGAAAGAAGGAGAGAGAGGGGGGCTAGCCATTTGTTTCCCCGTCTTCCTTATTGTAAGTAACAAGTCAATCTGACAGTCATCATAATGGAAATAAAAATCATCCACTTCATTTAATTTCAGCGTGGAACAGCTTCTATAGGCTGAGGATTTAAGAACACTGTCCCGCCTACCATTAGGCTAAGGATTATTTTCTGTGTCACAATGAATGGCCATTGCTGGAGGGAGTGTGCACAGTGATGGCTGAGCTACGGTTAGAGAAAGCATAAACCGAGGGTGTTTCAGAGCGTTCCTTAGCCTGTGTGTGTGTGTGTGTGTGTGTGTGTGTGTGTGTGTGTGTGTGTGTGTGTGTGTGTGTGTGTGTGTGTGTGTGTGTGTGTGTGTGTGTGTGTGTGTGTGTGTGTGTGTGTGTGTGTGTGTGTGTGTGTGTGTGTGTGTGCGTGCGTGCGTGCGTGCGTGCGTGCGTGCGTGCGTGCGTGCGTGCGTGCGTGCGTGCGTGCGTGCGTGCGTGCGTGCGTGCGTGCGTGCGTGCGTGCGTGCGTGCGTGCGTGCGTAGCCTCCAGACAATCCGGCTGTGCTGTGGGGTAGTTCACTGCAGTACAATAGGGTGGAGGTGTAATACAGGACCCTTACTTTATCCCTTCAGGCTTTCCACAGGATGAGGTCAGACAGTCTGTGGTGAACATCAAAAGCCCCACTGTGGAACTCTCAATCTGAGATCCCATTGACTCAGCATCTCTCACTATAATCTCTCTCTCTCTCTCTCTCTCTCTATCATTCTCCCACTCTCTCTGTCTCTCATTCGATTTCTCTCTTTCCTACGGTCTCTCTCTATCTCTCTCCCATTCTTTCAATCTTCTCTCTCCTACTCTCTATTTGTCTATCTGTCTCTCTCTCTCTCAATTCAATTACATTCAAGGGGCTTTATTTGCATGGGAAACATATGTTAACATTGCCAAAGCAAGTGAAATAGATAATACACAAAGTCAAATAAACAATAAAAATGAACAGTAAACATTACACTCACAGAAGTTCCAAAAGAATAAAGACATTACGAATGTCATATTATGTATATATACAGTGTTGTAACGATGTGCAAATGGTTAAAGTACGAAAGGGAAAATAAATAAGCAGAAATATGGGTTGTATTTACAATGGTGTTTGTTCTTCACTTGTTGATCTTTTCTTGTGGCAACAGGTCACAAATCTTGCTGCTGTGACGGCACACTGTGGTATTTCACCCAGTAGATATGGGCGTTTGTCAACATTGGCTTTTTTCGAATTCTTTGTGGATCTGTGTAATCTGAGCAAAATAAACTCAACAAAAAAAGAAACGTCCTCTCACTGTCAACTGTGTTTCTTTTCAGCAAACTTAACATGTGTGAATAATTGTATGAACATAACAAGATTCAACAACGGAGACATAAACTGAACAAGTTCCACAGCCATGTGACCATCAGAAATGGAATAATGTGTCCCTGAACAAAGGGGGGGTCAAAATCAAAAGTATCAGTCAGTATCTGGTGTGGCCACCAGCTGCATTAAGTACTGCACTGCATCTCCTCCTCATGGACTGCACCAGATTTGACAGTTCTTGCTGTGAGGTGTTACCCCACTCTTCCACCAAGGAGCCTGCAAGTTCCAGGACATTTCTGGGGGGAACGGCCCTAGCCCTCACCCTCCAATCCAACAGGTCCCAGACGTGCTCAAGAGATTCGGGCTCTTTGCTGGCCATGGCAGAACACTGACATTCCTATCTTGCAGGAAATCATGCACAGAACGAGCAGTATGGCTGGTGGCATTGTCATGCTGGAGGGTCATGTCAGGATGAGCCTGCAGGAAGGGTACCACATGAGGGAGGAGGATGTCTTCCCTGTAACGCACAGTGTTGAGATTGCCTGCAATGTCAACAAGCTCAGTCCATTGATGCTGTGACACACCGCCCCAGACCATGACGGACCCTCCACCTCCAAATCGATCCCGCTCCAGAGTACAGGCCTCGGTGTAACGCTCATTGCTTTGACGATAAATGCGAATCCGACCATCACCCCTGGTGAGACACAACCACGACTCATCAGTGAAGAGCACTTTTTGCCAGTCCTGTCTGGTCCAGCAACGGTGGTTTGTGCCAATAGGCAACGTTTTTGCTGGTGATGTCTGGTGAGGACATGCCTTACAACAAGCCTACAAGCCCTCAGTCCAGCCTCTCTCAGCCTATTGCGGACAGTCTGAGCACTGATGGAGGGATTTTGTGTTCCTGGTGTAACTTGGGCAGTTGTTGTTGCCATCCTGTACCTGTCCCGCAGGTGTGCTGTTCAGATGTACCGATCCTGTGCAGGTGTTGTTACACATGGTCTGCCACTGCGAGGACAATCGGCTGTCCGTCCTGTCTCCCTGTAGCTCTGTTTAGGCGTCTCACAGTACAGACATTGCAATTTATTGCCCTGGCCATATCTGCAGTCCTCATGCCTCCTTGCAGCATGCCTAAGGCACGTTCACGCAGATGAGCAGGGACCCTGGTCATCTTTCTTTTTGTGTTTTTCAGAGTCAGTAGAAAGGCCTCTTTAGTCTCCTAAGTTTTCCTAACTGTGACCTGAATCGCCTACCATCTGTAAGCTGTTAGTGTCTTAATGACTGTTCCACAGGTGCATGTTCATTAATTGTTCATGGTTCATTGAACAAGCATGGGAAACAGTGTTTAAAACCTTTGCAAAGAAGATCTGTGAAGTAATTTGGATTTTTACAAATTATATTTGAAAGACAGGAAAAAGAGCCTACCTCTCTCTCTCTCTCTCTCTTTCTCTCTCTCTCTCTCTCTCCCCCTCCCTCCCTCTTTCCTACTCTCTCTTTCTCCTTTAAACTGTGGTTACTGTCTCTGTCTCTCCTCTCCTCTCTTGCTCTACTCTTCATACAACAGCTATTTATTCCTTTTTCACCCCTACTCAGTCTATCCTTCTCTTTCTTCCACCGTCTCTACTCAGTCTATCCTTCTCTTTCTTCCACTGTCTCTACTCAGTCTATCCTTCTCTTTCTTCCACCGTCTCTACTCAGTCTATCCTTCTCTTTGTTCCACCGTCTCTACTCAGTCTATCCTTCTCTTTCTTCCACCGTCTCTACTCAGTCTATCCGTCTCTTTCTTCCACCGTCTCTACTCAGTCTATCCTTCTCTTTGTTCCACCGTCTCTACTCAGTCTATCCTTCTCTTTCTTCCACCGTCTCTACTCAGTCTATCCTTCTCTTTCTTCCACCGTCTCTACTCAGTCTATCCTTCTCTTTCTTCCACCGTCTCTACTCAGTCTATCCTTCTCTTTCTTCCACCGTCTCTACTCAGTCTATCCTTCTCTTTGTTCCACCGTCTCTACTCAGTCTATCCTTCTCTTTGTTCCACCGTCTCTACTCAGTCTATCCTTCTCTTTCTTCCACCGTCTCTACTCAGTCTATCCTTCTCTTTCTTCCACCGTCTCTACTCAGTCTATCCTTCTCTTTGTTCCATCGTCTCTACTCAGTCTATCCTTCTCTTTGTTCCATCGTCTCTACTCAGTCTATCCTTCTCTTTGTTCCATCGTCTCTACTCAGTCTATCCTTCTCTTTCTTCCACCGTCTCTACTCAGTCTATCCTTCTCTTTCTTCCACCGTCTCTACTCAGTCTATCCTTCTCTTTCTTCCACCGTCTCTACTCAGTCTATCCTTCTCTTTCTTCCACCGTCTCTACTCAGTCTATCCTTCTCTTTCTTCCACCGTCTCTACTCAGTCTATCCTTCTCTTTGTTCCATCGTCTCTACTCAGTCTATCCTTCTCTTTGTTCCATCGTCTCTACTCAGTCTATCCTTCTCTTTGTTCCATCGTCTCTACTCAGTCTATCCTTCTCTTTCTTCCACCGTCTCTACTCAGTCTATCCTTCTCTTTCTTCCACCGTCTCTACTCAGTCTATCCTTCTCTTTCTTCCACCGTCTCTACTCAGTCTATCCTTCTCTTTCTTTCACCGTCTCTACTCAGTCTATCCTTCTCTTTCTTCCACCGTCTCTAC
This sequence comes from Oncorhynchus tshawytscha, assembly GCF_018296145.1. NCBI lineage: Eukaryota > Metazoa > Chordata > Actinopteri > Salmoniformes > Salmonidae > Oncorhynchus > Oncorhynchus tshawytscha. The sequence continues at coordinate 23,683,744 of NC_056451.1, forward strand.
TCAGTCTATCCTTCTCTTTCTTCCACCGTCTCTACTCAGTCTATCCTTCTCTTTCTTCCACCGTCTCTACTCAGTCTATCCTTCTCTTTCTTCCACCGTCTCTACTCAGTCTATCCTTCTCTTTGTTCCACCGTCTCTACTCAGTCTATCCTTCTCTTTGTTCCACCGTCTCTACTCAGTCTATCCTTCTCTTTGTTCCACCGTCTCTACTCAGTCTATCCTTCTCTTTCTTCCACCGTCTCTACTCAGTCTATCCTTCTCTTTCTTCCACCGTCTCTACTCAGTCTATCCTTCTCTTTGTTCCATCGTCTCTACTCAGTCTATCCTTCTCTTTGTTCCATCGTCTCTACTCAGTCTATCCTTCTCTTTGTTCCATCGTCTCTACTCAGTCTATCCTTCTCTTTCTTCCACCGTCTCTACTCAGTCTATCCTTCTCTTTCTTCCACCGTCTCTACTCAGTCTATCCTTCTCTTTCTTCCACCGTCTCTACTCAGTCTATCCTTCTCTTTCTTCCACCGTCTCTACTCAGTCTATCCTTCTCTTTCTTCCACCGTCTCTACTCAGTCTATCCTTCTCTTTGTTCCACCGTCTCTACTCAGTCTATCCTTCTCTTTGTTCCACCGTCTCTACTCAGTCTATCCTTCTCTTTCTTCCACCGTCTCTACTCAGTCTATCCTTCTCTTTCTTCCACCGTCTCTACTCAGTCTATCCTTCTCTTTGTTCCATCGTCTCTACTCAGTCTATCCTTCTCTTTGTTCCATCGTCTCTACTCAGTCTATCCTTCTCTTTGTTCCATCGTCTCTACTCAGTCTATCCTTCTCTTTCTTCCACCGTCTCTACTCAGTCTATCCTTCTCTTTCTTCCACCGTCTCTACTCAGTCTATCCTTCTCTTTGTTCCATCGTCTCTACTCAGTCTATCCTTCTCTTTGTTCCATCGTCTCTACTCAGTCTATCCTTCTCTTTGTTCCATCGTCTCTACTCAGTCTATCCTTCTCTTTCTTCCACCGTCTCTACTCAGTCTATCCTTCTCTTTCTTCCACCGTCTCTACTCAGTCTATCCTTCTCTTTCTTCCACCGTCTCTACTCAGTCTATCCTTCTCTTTCTTTCACCGTCTCTACTCAGTCTATCCTTCTCTTTCTTCCACCGTCTCTACTCAGTCTATCCTTCTCTTTCTTTCACCGTCTCTACTCAGTCTATCCTTCTCTTTCTTCCACCGTCTCTACTCAGTCTATCCTTCTCTTTCTTCCACCGTCTCTACTCAGTCTATCCTTCTCTTTCTTTCACCGTCTCTACTCAGTCTATCCTTCTCTTTCTTTCACCGTCTCTACTCATTCTATCCTTCTCTTTCTTCCACCGTCTCTACTCAGTCTATCCTTCTCTTTCTTCCACCGTCTCTACTCAGTCTATCCGTCTCTTTCTTCCACCGTCTCTACTCAGTCTATCCTTCTCTTTCTTCCACCGTCTCTACTCAGTCTATCCTTCTCTTTGTTCCATCGTCTCTACTCAGTCTATCCTTCTCTTTGTTCCATCGTCTCTACTCAGTCTATCCTTCTCTTTGTTCCATCGTCTCTACTCAGTCTATCCTTCTCTTTCTTCCACCGTCTCTACTCAGTCTATCCTTCTCTTTCTTCCACCGTCTCTACTCAGTCTATCCTTCTCTTTGTTCCATCGTCTCTACTCAGTCTATCCTTCTCTTTGTTCCACCGTCTCTACTCAGTCTATCCTTCTCTTTCTTCCACCGTCTCTACTCAGTCTATCCTTCTCTTTGTTCCATCGTCTCTACTCAGTCTATCCTTCTCTTTCTTTCACCGTCTCTACTCAGTCTATCCTTCTCTTTCTTCCACCGTCTCTACTCAGTCTATCCTTCTCTTTGTTCCACCGTCTCTACTCAGTCTATCCTTCTCTTTGTTCCATCGTCTCTACTCAGTCTATCCTTCTCTTTCTTCCACCGTCTCTACTCAGTCTATCCTTCTCTTTGTTCCATCGTCTCTACTCAGTCTATCCTTCTCTTTCTTTCACCGTCTCTACTCAGTCTATCCTTCTCTTTCTTCCACCGTCTCTACTCAGTCTATCCTTCTCTTTCTTCCACCGTCTCTACTCAGTCTATCCTTCTCTTTCTTCCACCGTCTCTACTCAGTCTATCCTTCTCTTTCTTCCACCGTCTCTACTCAGTCTATCCTTCTCTTTCTTCCACCGTCTCTACTCAGTCTATCCTTCTCTTTCTTCCACCGTCTCTACTCAGTCTATCCTTCTCTTTCTTCCATCGTCTCTACTCAGTCTATCCGTCTCTTTCTTCCACCGTCTCTACTCAGTCTATCCTTCTCTTTCTTCCATCGTCTCTACTCAGTCTATCCGTCTCTTTCTTCCATCGTCTCTACTCAGTCTATCCTTCTCTTTCTTCCACCGTCTCTACTCAGTCTATCCTTCTCTTTGTTCCATCGTCTCTACTCAGTCTATCCTTCTCTTTCTTTCACCGTCTCTACTCAGTCTATCCTTCTCTTTCTTCCACCGTCTCTACTCAGTCTATCCTTCTCTTTCTTCCACCGTCTCTACTCAGTCTATCCTTCTCTTTCTTCCACCGTCTCTACTCAGTCTATCCTTCTCTTTCTTCCACCGTCTCTACTCAGTCTATCCTTCTCTTTCTTCCACCGTCTCTACTCAGTCTATCCTTCTCTTTCTTCCACCGTCTCTACTCAGTCTATCCTTCTCTTTGTTCCACCGTCTCTACTCAGTCTATCCTTCTCTTTGTTCCATCGTCTCTACTCAGTCTATCCTTCTCTTTCTTCCACCGTCTCTACTCAGTCTATCCTTCTCTTTCTTCCACCGTCTCTACTCAGTCTATCCTTCTCTTTCTTCCACCGTCTCTACTCAGTCTATCCTTCTCTTTCTTCCACCGTCTATCTTCTCCACTCTCTTTTTCTGTCTCCATAACATTCCTTGTTTCTTTTCATTACACTGCTTCAGTTCCCCAGACCTCATCCTATCTCTTTATTTCTCTAAATTAGCTCTCTCATTTCTCCCCTTTCCCTCTATCCATTTCAACATCCCATCTTCCCCTGCCACACAATTTTACTCAATGCATCTCTCCTTCCCTGTGTCCACCCAGACACACAGGCCCTCAGTCACTGACACCGGTCGCTTTGGGGAGCACCGTGCCCCTCTGACACTGTCACATCCGGGCATGTCACGCCTTTCTTTCTCTCGTCTACTCACATACGCTTCCTAACCTTCCTGGAGAGAGTGTTCTGTCTCATGCGTGTGTATAGCTTCTCAGATCAGTGGTAGGGGTGAACCACAGTGCAGTTTGATGCTCAGGAGGTTGGTGAAGCTGATCTGATGTTTTGTGTTTCAGGCTGTCTGACTGCCGCCCCTCAGACCTGTTGCTCTCTCCTCTTATATTAACACAGAACATTAGTCCCAATTAGAAACCTCTCCTTGAACTCAATTGGCCTACGGGTTATTTATACAACTAACATTTGCATTTGGAACAAGGTCTTTGAAATAAAAATAGGAATATTACACAGACTGCAAGAAGAAGAACAAAAGCTGATTTAAATAGTAATACAATACAAACACAAAGTGAAGCATCTGAAGTGCATAATTACTTACAGACAGATGTACTTACAGACAGATGTACTTACAGACAGATGTACTTACAGATTTACTTAGAGACAGATGTACTTACAGATGTACTTACAGACAGATGTACTTACAGATTTACTTACAGACAGATGTACTTACAGATTTACTTACAGACAGATGTACTTACAGATGTACTTACAGACAGATGTACTTACAGATTTACTTACAGACAGATGTACTTACAGATGTACTTACAGACAGATGTACTTACAGATTTACTTACAGACAGATGTACTTACAGATTTACTTACAGACAGATGTACTTACAGATTTACTTACAGACAGATGTACTTACAGATTTACTTACAGACAGATGTACTTACAGATGTACTTACAGACAGATGTACTTACAGATGTACTTACAGACAGATGTACTTACAGATTTACTTACAGACAGATGTACTTACAGATTTACTTACAGACAGATGTACTTACAGATGTACTTACAGACAGATGTACTTACAGATTTACTTACAGACAGATGTACTTACAGATTTACTTACAGACAGATGTACTTACAGATTTACTTACAGACAGATGTACTTACAGATTTACTTACAGACAGATGTACTTACAGATTTACTTACAGACAGATGTACTTACAGATTACTTACAGACAGATGTACTTACAGATGTACTTACAGACAGATGTACTTACAGATTTACTTACAGACAGATGTACTTACAGATTTACTTACAGACAGATGTACTTACAGATTTACTTACAGACAGATGTACTTACAGATTTACTTACAGACAGATGTACTTACAGATTTACTTACAGACAGATGTACAGACAGATGTACTTACAGATGTACTTACAGACAAATGTACTTACAGATGTACTTACAGACAGATGTACTTACAGATTTACTTAGAGACAGAATCACAGAAGGGGCAGACAATATCACACATACACAGAAGTACTGCATCAGGCAAGAGAGTACTGCCTAATGGTTTCAATATTCTCTTCCATCAAACCACAGTGAATAGAATACCAGATCAGTCTCTAGCTGCAACTATCCTATATACAGCAGTACAGGCAAATGTGCTGTATAGCCTATCCTATATACTGATGGGATCACTCAGTACTGTTGTCACGCCCTGACCTTAGAGAGCCTTTTTATGTCTCTATTTGGTTTGGTCAGGGTGTGATTTGGGGTGGGCATTCTATGTTTTGTTTTTCTATGATTTGGTATTTCTATGTTTTTGGTTCTCAATCAGGGACAGCTGTCTATCATTGTCTCTGATTGGGAACCATACTTAGGTAGCCCTTTTCCCTCATTTCTTTGTGGGAAGTTAACTTTGTTTGTGGCACATAGCCCTTAAGCTTTTTTTAAGGGCTATGTTTTGTATTGTTTATTGTTTTGTCGGCGTCACTCAAAATAAAAGGATTATGTACGCTCACCAAGCCGCGCTTTGGTCCAGTTCTTTCAACGGCCGTGACAACTGCATGATGCACTGATGTACTGACTCCACACAGTGCTACCACCTACCCACCCACACATCAGATATACACAAACACAGACACACACACACACACATGCACACACACCATACAAACACATTCACATAGACAAACATACACACACACACACACACAAGAGAGATTGAGGAGAATGAGGGAGAGAGAGAGCACAGAGAATGAGGGCGAGAGAGAAGAGAGAATGAGAGAGAGAGAGAGAGAGAGAGAGAGAATGAGGGAGAGAGAGAGCAGGGAGAATGGGGGAGAGAGTGAGAGAGAAGAGAGAATGAGGGACAGAGATAGAGCAGAGAGAGTGAGAGAGAGAGAGAGAGAGAGAACAGGGAGAATGAGGGAGAGAGAGAGCATAGAGAACGAGGGAGAGAGAGAGATCAGGGAGAATGAGGGAGAGAGAGAGCACAGACAATGAGGGCGAGAGAGAGATCAGGGAGAATAAGGGAGAGAGAGAGAGCAGGGAGAATGAGGGAGAGAGAGAGAGCAGAGAGAATAAGGGAGAGGGATAGACAGCAGATAAAATGAGGGAGCGAGAGAAAGAGCAGGGAGAATGAGGGAGAGAGAGCAGGGAGAAGAGAGAATGAGGGAGAGAGAGGGAGAGAAAAGAGAGAATGAGGGACAGAAAGAGCGGGAGCAAGGGAGAGGAAGCGAGTGTGTGTGTGTGTGTGTGTGTGTGTGTGTGTGTGTGTGTGTGTGTGTGTGTGTGTGTGTGTGTGTGTGTGTGTGTGTGTGTGACTAGGGTGCGTGTGTTTCTCTGGACTAGTTGTATAACTCTGTCACCCACAAAGGGAGCTAAAATGAGTCATCTGAACTCCAGCCATCGCAGTATTCAACATGATGGAAAGAGACATGGAGGAGAGAGAGAGAGAAAGATAGGGACAGTTTAGTCAAATGTATTGTTTGGGGGTTTTGCATGTGAGGGTTTTATTGGTGTATTTGCCTGTAATAATTCACATTACTGTTAGCAGCAGGTTTTAATCCGTTCTGTTTTCAAACCCTCAAAGGCAAGTGATTTGCGCCTCCGCATTAACTTTTCTGAACCACTGGAAAATCTTAAAAAGGATGCTCTTTGCTCTCACAGTTGCAGTCTCTTGGAGGTGTGCTACAGTTGAACTTGACTATACATGCAGTCTTCCAGCCTTTGACAGAACAAAGCAAGAGAAAACTACGCAGCTGGGTAGAATATAATCTACACCGTTACATAGGCTTTAGAAACTATTCACATGCCATAATAATGCCAAGCATTCTCCAAATGCCACTCAGGTCTTCACTGTCCAGTAACAATATATACCTAACATACCATGTGTGTTAGAGTGGCCTTACTGTTTCACAGGAGTCACTGCAGTAACCAGTGAACACAGAATATAATATCATTGTGGTATGTGGTGAATATCATTAAGGTATGTGGGGAATATCATTCTGGTATGTGGGGACTGTCAGCGAGGTATGTGGGGACTGTCAGTGTGACATGTGGGGACTGTCAGTCAGGTTTGTGAGGACTGTCAGTGTGGTGTGTGGGGACTGTCAGTGTGGTATGTGGGGACTGTAAGTGTGATATGTGGGGGCTGTCAGTGTGGTATGTGGGGACTGTCAGTCAGGTATGTGGGGACAGTCAGTGTGGTGTGTGGGGATTGTCAGTGTGGTATGTGGGGACTGTCTGTGTGATATGTGGGGACTGTCAGTCAGGAATGTGGGGACTGTCAGTGTGGTATGTGGGGACTGCCAGTGTGGTATGTGGGGACTGTCAGTGTGGTATGTGGGGACTGTCAGTGTGACATGTGGGGACTGTCAGTGTGGTGTGTGGGGACTGTCAGTTAGGTATGTGGGGACTGTCAGTGTGGTATGTGGGGACTGTCAGTGGGATATGTGGGGACTGTCAGTGTGATATGTGGGGACTGTCAGTGTGATATGTGGGGACTGTCAGTTAGGTATGTGGGGACTGTCAGTGTGGTATGTGGGGACTGTCAGTGGGATATGTGGGGACTGTCAGTGTGATATGTGGGGACTGTGAGTGTGATATGTGGGGACTGTCAGTGTGGTATGTGGGGACTGTCAGTGGGATATGTGGGGACTGTCAGTGTGATATGTGGGGACTGTCAGTGTGATATTGGGGACTGTCAGTTAGGTATGTGGGGACTGTCAGTGTGGTATGTGGGGACTGTCAGTGGGATATGTGGGGACTGTCAGTGTGATATGTGAGGACTGTGAGTGTGATATGTGGGGACTGTCAGTGTGATATGTGGGGACTGTCCAGTGTGACATGTAGGGACTGTCAGTGAAGTATGCGAGGATTGTCAGTGGGGTATGTGGGGACAGCCAGTTGTATGTGGGGACTGTCAGTGTGTTATGTTTTTTATTTCAGTATGTGACCCATGAGTGAAGCAAACCCAACAACACAAACCATCTGAGCCATCAGAGACTGATCTAAATAACATAGTATGTGAGGACTGTCTGGGTTGGTATGTGGGGACTCTCAGTGGGTTACGTTTTACCCGGTAAGTTGACTGACAACACATTCTCATTTACAGCAATGACCTGGCGAATAGTTACAGGGGAGAGGAGGGGGATTGAATTAATTAATCAACTGGAAGCTGGGGATGATGGACATGACGGTATGAGGGCCAGATTGGAAATGAACACCCCATCTCTTACAATAAGTACCATGGGATCTTTAGTGACCACAGAGAGTCAGGACACTCGTTTAACCTCTCTGGTACAAGTGGGACGGTAGCGTCCCACCTCGACAACAGCCAGTGAAATTGCAGTGTTGTGTCTTTGGCTGTCGGATTAAGTGATATGACATGCTATTCTATAAAATAATTTCTCCGTAATTAATATTACCTGATTGAGCTAATCATGTAAATGTAATTAACTGGAGAGTCGGGGCACCATGAAATAATATTTATAGAGCTGTTATCTTCCGAATAAAGTTTTAAAGACCTAGTAATATTTTACATCAATAGCAGTCAATATTAATCGTCACCTTAATTCAGTCTCATCTGAAAGTTGTAAATTCTTGGTTATCTTCACGAACACTGGCTAACAAGTTGAATCAGCAAAACAAAATTGGGTTTAATTATTTATTTACTAAATACCTAACTAATCACGCATAATTACACATACACATAATGAAATCATAACTTGATTAGAAATTACGTCATAAAGGAAAACGCCCCTAGTGGGCGGAACAGACATGGCAGCTTGTTACACAAAAGAAAAGTGGCTGGGTTTGAGTGAAAGAGCGGGAAGACTGAGGAACAAAGGACGAAGCTGTGATATCGTAAATACAATATCCTATGCATTCTAAATTACCGCCCATTTGGAAAAGGAAAATGCAATAAATATTTACTCTGAGCTGCGATTCAGTAGGTTGGTGGTAGATGGAAGGCCGTGTTGCCAAACCGAGTTCTTTGAAGAATGTCTCTGGTGGTCAATTGGATTCAATTGCCACTGATTGAGCAGAGCCCTAACCTTATGAAAACCCAATTCTCACATTTTAGAAGCTAAAATCACATTTCATCCCATCACGAATAATTTCATATTCAAACATTTAAATTGAACAACAATTCCATGTGAATACGATAACTCTGATGTGTAGACTTTCCACTGTAGAGTTTATGTCATCTTATCATTGATGAGAATATCTCAGATGACAACCGAACTGATATCATATTCATTAAGTACCACCGCATATATTCAATTGGTCGGATTACCAGAATATAGTTCATTTTCCCCCACCTTCTGATGTTCACAGAATCTCTATGTTAGGGGTTTGCAAATGTAACATCAGTAGGGTAGAGAGAGGAAAAAGGGGGGAAGAGGTATTTATGACTGTCATAAGCCTACCCCCAGGCCAACGTCATGACAGCAGGGTGCCAAATTCAAAACAACAGAAATCCCATAATTACAATTCCTCAAACATACAAGTATTATACACCATTTTAAAGTTAAACTTCTTGTAAATCCAACCACAGAGTCCAATTTCAAAAAGGCTTTACTGGTAAAGCACACCATGCGATTATGTTAGGTCAGCGCCTAGTCACAGAAAACCATACAGCCATTTTCCAGCCAAGGAGAGGGCTCACAAAAGTCAGAAATTAATTTAATTTAATGAATCACTAACCTTTGATGATCTTCATCAGCTGGCACTCACAGGACTTCATGTTACACAATAAATGTGTGTTTTGTTCGATAAAGTTAATCTTTATGTTATGTCCAAAAACCTCAGTTGAAATCAGCGCGTTATGTTCAGAAATGCATTGTCTCAAACAAACATCTGGTGAAAGTGTAGAGTGCCTCATCAAATTACAGAAATAGTCATCATAAACATTGATCTAAGATACAAGTGTTTAACATATGATTAAAGATCAACTTCTCCTTAATGCAACCGCTGTCAGATTTCAAAAAGGCTTTACGGCGAAAGCACACTTTGCGATTATGTTAGGACAGCGCCTAGCCACAGAAAACCATACAGCCATTTTCCAACCAAGGAGAGGTGTCACAAAAGACAGAAATAGCGTTAAAATGAATCACTTACCTTTGATGATCTTCATCTGATGGCACTCCCAGATCTCCATGTTAGACAACAAATGTTTGTTTTGTTCGATAAAGTTCATCTTTATGTCCAAATACCTCCGTTTTGTTGGTGCGTTTAGTTCAGAAATCCAAAGGCACAATGCACGCTCTCAGCACCAAGACGAAAAGTCAAAAAAGTACAATAAAAGATAGTAGAAACATGTCAAACGATGTTTAAAATCAATCCTCTGGTTGTTTTTGTCATAAATAATCAATAATATTTATACCGGACAAAAGCTTTGTCAATATAAAAGGAGAAACATAAAAGCGCTCCCTATCACGCGCTTGGTTTCTGGCTGGAAATTTCCACTGTCCACTCATTGAACGTGCTGTATCTCCCTAATTTTTCAGAGTAAAAGCCCGAAACAATGCCTAAAGACTGGCCACATGTAGAGGAAGCCATAGAGATCATGAACTGGGTCCTAAGTCTTTGTATGGTGGATAGGCTTTAAATGGAAAAACAGACTTTCAAAATAATAGTACTTCCTGGTTGGATTTTCCTTGGGTTTTCACCTGCCACATCAGTTCTGTTATACTCACAGACATTATTTTATTAACAGTTTTGGAAACTTTAGAGTGTTTTCTATCCAAATCTACTAACTATATGCATATCCTAGCTTATGGGCCTGAGTAGCAGGCAGTTTAATTTGGGAACATCCGGAGGTGAAAATACTGCCCCCTGCCCAAGAGAGGTTAACGCCCCATCCAAAAGACTGCATCCTACACATGGCAATATCCCCAATCACTGCCCTGGAGTATTATGATATTTTTTTCAACCAGATGGAAGAGTGTCTCCTACTGGTCCTCCAACACAACTTCCAGCAGCATCTGGTCTCTCATCCAGGGACCAACCAGGACCAACCTGCTTAGCCTCAGAGTCAATCGAGCAGTGGGATGCAGGGTAGTGCTGCTGGCTACAAAATGTGGGTACTGTCAGTGTGGTACGTGGGGACTGTCAGGTAGAAAGTGAGATGCAACAAAAAATATGCCACACTGACCGTCAACACAGGGGCCCCTCAGGGGTGCATGCTTGGTCCCCTCCTGTAGTCCCTGTTCACCCACAACTGTGTGACCGTGTACGACTGCAACACTTTCAATAAGTTTGCCAATGTCAAGAGGGTGCTGATCACCGACGACGATAAGACAGCCTATAGGGAGGAGGTCAGAGACTGGCAGTGTGGTTCCAGGACAACAACCTCAGCCTCAACGTCAGCAAGACAAAGGAGGTGATTGTGGACTACAGGAAACAGAGGGCCTAGTACACCCCCATTCACATCGACAGGGCTAAAGTGGAGCAGGTCGAGAGCTTCAAGTTCCTCGGTGTCCACATCACTAAGGATCTATCAAACACATCAACACAGTCTTCCCCCTCAGAAGGTTGAAAAGATTTACCAAGGGCCCTAAGATCCTCAGAAAGTACTACAGCTGCTCCACTGAGAGCATCTTGACTGGCTGCATCACCGCTTGGTATGGCAACTGCTTGGCATCAGGACGTTACAGAGGATAGTGCGTCCGGCCCAGTACATCACTGGGGCTGAGCTCCCTGCCATCCAGGACCTCTATACCAGGAGGTGTCAGAAGAAGGCCCTAAAAAATGTCAAAGACTCCCAAGTTATAGACTGTTCTCCCTTATACCGCGCGGCAAGCGGTACTGATGCACAAAGTCTCGAACCAACAGGACCCCGAACAGCTTCTACCTCCAAGCCATAAGACTGCTAAATACTTAGTTAAATACTTAGTTAAACAGTTAACTAAATAGCTACCCGGACTATGTGCATCGACCCTTTTGTCACTAACTGTTTTGACTCATCAGACTGCTGCTACTGTTTACTATCTGTCACTTTATTCTTAGTTAGATGTACATATCTACCACAACTACCTCGTACCCCTACTCATTGACTAGGTACTGGTACCCTGTAATCATTCAATATTATGCATCTACTATTACTTTGATTATTACCTGTTTTACTTTTCTGTTATTATTTTATTTCTCTGCATTGGGGGCAGAAGGCTAGCCTAGTGGTTAGAGCGTTGGACTAGTAACTGGAAGGTTGCAAGTTCAAACCCCCGAGCTGACAAGGTACAAATCTGTCATTCTGCCCCTAAACAGGCAGTTAACCCACTGTTCCTAGGCTGTCATTGAAAATAAGAATTTGTTCTTAACTGACTTGCCTAGTTAAATAAAAGTTAAATTAAAAAAATATATAAAAAAATTGTTGGGGATTCAGATTCAGAAAACTTTAATGTCTTTGGGAAAGCAATTAATTTAGCAGCAGTCATAAAACATATCACATGTAAAAAATGACAAATAAATAGCGAAGGATATTTACAAGCAAATAGGCAGTTTCATTGTGCAAACAGTCCAATATTTAGTTAAGTTGCAGAATTGCGTTAGGAATAAAAGAGTACCTAGCCCTATGTACCTGCAGCCAGAAGGAAGGTGCTGGAATTCAGAGTAGAGTGAGTGAGGAGGGCCCATAAGTAAGCATTTCACTGTTAGTTCACACCTGTTATACAAAGCATGTGATGAATACATTTTGATTTGTTTTTATGTAGTGTATGCATGAGTGCCCTTCCTGTCTGTCTGTCTACAGTATGTTCCATGGGATGCTGCTGTGCAACACTGAGGAAAGTCAATTAGCTGGTGTGTAATGTCTTCATTAAGTACAGTGTAGAGCAGCAGAGCCATCATCACCCCAGGCTAACATGTTTATCATTCCACTGCCTGCCCCGCTGCCACTATGCTAATACAGTACATGTGGAAAAACCAAATCCCAAATAAGAAAAAGTGTGAATATTTGCACAACTGCAAACATTTAATACAGGATTAGCAAAGGCTTGTTTCATAGTTCAATGAATCAGCACCCAAGTGGGGGGAATGTGTGCATAGTGTGTGTGTGTGTGTGTTTTGTATGTGACTGGTGACTGGTTGCTACTAAAGTAGTGTGGGTGTGTGGGAATGACATCATTTGGAAGAGGAATTGCAGTTCATGTACACGTACTAAAACACTATGCATCTGTTGTGCTATCTGACCTGGACCCAAATGTCCCAGGCATCCTCCATTAGATCTGGACCATGAAACAAGCCCATTCTACTGGTAAAGCTCTGCAGTCAGAACGCATTAGAATACTCCTAACTGCCTGGAAAGAGAGACAATGTCCTTTTGTTTTCCAACTACAAATAAAATAACGTAGAAGTAAAGTACCAAATGTGTTTAGAGGCAATAGAGAAAGACGGTATTAATTGAATCACCCATATTAGAATTTAACAGCCATGGATGGTGGGCATTATCCTTAGCATTATAGCACTGCAGTAGTGATTAGAGGATGGTTATGGTCATAAGAAAGATATGGCTTAGCTACATCTTATTTCCAAATAGGAACAAGATAGTGGCCAAATTGTACAGGAAAGTAAAGGAGACATAGAATACATCCTGGCTCTAGAGGGCCTTGACTAAAATAAGTACAGGTGTGCGATCTTAATTTGATCACTTTGTTGTCGCAGAGAATATTCAACAGAAATATAAATTGTAGTCTATTCAAAGTTTTAAAAAGGCTTCTAAAGTTTGTAATTCCCACTTTAAAATGTCAGGCTTGACTAAAAATGTATCAACCCCTAGAAAAGTGTCCATGAATTATAATCCACATTTCCTGTGAGGATTATTTTCCTGCTGTGAGAAACTGGTCAAAATAAGATACTTGTCACGGCCGTCGTCGGAATGAGACCAAGGTGCAGTGTGGTGAGAGTACATTTTATTTGATAAAATATCGCCAACAAAACAAGGAAACGACCTTGAAGCTTACAAGGGCTATAGTGCCCCTCACAAAGACAACTTCCCACAATGACAAAAGGGAAAAAGGCTGCTTAAGTATGATTCCTGGATGGTTATCTTCGCTCTGCAAATGCTGGCACAGGACGCACTGGGCTCTGCAGATGCCCCGGAGACATAGTGCGCAGAGCCGGCGCAGGATATCCTGGGCCGAAGAGACGCACTGGAGAACAGGCACGCTGAGCCGGCACCATCCGTCCTTTGCTGGATGCTAACCCTGGCCCGGCAGATGCGAGGAGCTGGGATGTAGTGCACCGGGCTGTGAACGCACACTGGAGACACCTTGCGCTCCACCGCATAACACGGTGCCTGACCAGTACCACGCGTTTCCCCATGGTAAGCACAGGAGTTGGCTCAAGTCTCCAACCTGACTCAGCCAATCTACTCGTGTGCCCCTCCAAAATAATTTTGGCTGGCTGGCTCTCGTGCCTGCTCCGCTGTGCCAAATCCTCGTAGCGTCACCGCTCCGTTTTAGCTGCTTCCAGTTCCTCCTTAGGACGGCGATATTCACCAGCCTGTGTCCAGGGTCCCTTGCCTTCCAATATCTCCTCCCATGTCCATTCCTCCAGAAAGCGTTGCTCCTCCTTACCACGTGGCTTGGTCCGTTTGTGGTGGGAAGTTCTGTCACAGCCGTTGTCGGAATGAGACCAAGGTGCAGCGTGGTGAGCGTACATTTTATTTTATTTTGTCAAATGTCGCCAACAAAACAACAAAATCAGGAAATGACCGTGAAGCTTACAAGGGCTATAGTGCCCCTAACAAAGACAACTTCCCACAATGACAAAAGGGAAAAAGGCTGCCTAAGTATGATTCCCAATCAGAGACAACGATAGACGGTGTCCCTGATTGAGAACCATACCTGGCCAAAACATAGAAAACAGAACATAGAATGCCCACCCAAATCACATCCTGACCAAACCAAATAGAGACATAAAAAGGCTCTCTAAGGTCAGGGCGTG
>NC_056451.1:23703228-23820728 GCF_018296145.1 Oncorhynchus tshawytscha
AGAACAGAATATGGCGTGCTGATAGAGAGGAACTAGACTGACTTGGATCACACACATTAAACCCAGTCAGGCAGGCAGCAGCGGCTTCATAGGATGGAGGGCTAACCAACAGAGCAGATTCATCCAACAGTGACAAGTCAAGTGGCCAGCACTGTGCTGAACAGACAACAGAGCCTGTCTGCGTTCAGAGGGGGAGTGGGGGTTGTCATCTTTAACTTAGATGATTCAATAACAATACCCTCTTGGCCCTCTAACATGAAAGCTACTTTCTGGAAACACAAACCAATGTTGTACTTCGGACTGAGCTTCACAGTTTACAACTTATGTATGGATTGAAATCCTGGCTGTACGCATCTGTTCACAGGCACATCCACACACATACTCCTCTCAGAGTCTCACACCCATCGCTCCACTATACCCTGGGGTCCCAAAATCATTACACACACACAGACATAACACTAATATCACGGTGGTTTGTTTGTTTCCTGAGCTACACATGTAGGCCCTGCAGTAACATCCCTCTCTCATCAAACACTCAGCTGTTGTGGGGTGCAGCAGGCCCCGTGCTGGGGGTTTAGCGTTGTAGTGGCTGACAGATATAATCATGCACAGCTCTGCCACTGCTACAGCACTGATTACTGACTAAACACTGAAAATCCTTGTTTCTGTTTCTGTTTTTGTGCTGACAGCTGCTCCCTGAGTAAGGTGTACAGAAGAAAATAAAAATATACAGGCAATGATTGGCATTCAATCATACCTGCAGTGTGGAAAAGCTGCAGAGGGCAAATCATATTATACCTGCAACACAATAAGAAGCTCATTCTGGGTAGTATGATTACTGTGATTAGACAAAGGGAAACAAAGCAGAACCCATTTGGCATGACATATGTGATTCTTCAGTATTGCAGGTTTGATATTGAAGCCAACCCACATCAGCCATGATAAATGTTTCTGCACAGAAAAAAAACTCATGGATTGTGTCTAGGTTTCTGTTTCCTGTGGAAGCTGCTTGCAACTCTGAGGTGAAATCACTGTACAAAACAAAATAGGTGAGGCAAGAGAGAAGTAATAGATTGAATCTAAAAGCAGGAAAAATACTGACGTGCAGTTGAATGATGAACACAAAGAATGAGAGAGGGAGAGGAGGGGGAGGGAGAGAGGGGAGAGAGAGATGTCAGTGCAAGATGAGGTCACGTCATCTCTGGCTGAATAAAACTGCCGTGGGTGAGATTCTGCCTTGGGATGGGAGAGGGTCGGAGTGAAAGAAGAGAGAGGAGCGAGAGAGCGAGTGATGGAGTGAGGGAGGAGTAAAGCACCCCTCTGCTCCTGTCAGGTGTGCTGACACACACTCACAACTTCTGACAGTGTGTGCTCACAGCAGTGTGTACACTCGCCAATGGCTGAGGAAGGAACTGACAGAACAGAAGCATGCGTGCATGTGTGTATGTGTATGTGTTGTAACCAGGGGTTGGAAGAACAGAAACAGAACCAGGATCGAAAGTGAGCTATACAGTTCCGGAACAGAATCGCTATTTTAAAAGCATGCAAACTGGTTAATACTGTTTTTTTTAGTTCTGAGCATTGTTGTACAGTCCCAGAAAAAAATGCAACAAAGCGCCCTGCCAGTGTGTTTGCGTGTGTAGAATACCTGCCCCTCCCCCTCTGAAGCACAGGCTACAGTACTGATGTTACAACCTTGTTTTTATTATTTTCTTTTTTATTTCACCTTTATTTAACCAGGTAGGCTAGTTGAGAACACGTTCTCATGTACAACTGCAACCTGACCAAGAAAAAGCAAAGCAGTGCGACTAAAACAACAACACAGAGTTACACATGGGATTAACAAACATACAGTCAATAACACAATAGTAAATCTATATACAGTGTGTGCAAATGTAGTAAGATTAGGGAGGTAAGGCAATAAATAGGCCATAGTGGTGAAATATTTACATTTTTGCATTAACACTGGAGTGAAAGATGTGAATATGATGATGTGCAAGTAGAGATACTAGGGTGCAAAAGAGCAAAAATAAATAACAATATGGGGATGAGGTAGTTGGATGGGCTATTTACAGATGGGAGTTGTACAGGTGCAGTGATCGGTAAGCTGCTCTGACAGCTGATGCTTAAAGTTAGTGAGGGAGATAAGGCTCCAGCTTCAGTGATTTTTGCAATTCGTTCCTGTCATTGGCAGCAGAGAACTGGAAGGAAAGGCTTTGGGGATGACAAGTGAAATACAGTATACCTGCTGGAGCGTGTGCTACGGGTGGGTATTGCTATGGTGACCAATGAGCTGAGATAAGGCAGTGCTTTACCTAGCAAAGATTTATAGATGACCTGGAGCCAGTGGGTCAGAAGATAGGGAGAGAGATTTTTCATTAGAGAAGAATGGATGAACTTTTTCAGTGCTAGTTAAGGACACTATAGTCATCACATTTCACATTGGATTTATTAACTAGAAAAATATGTGTTTTTAATCCTGGTGCCGCTCTGCACACACAAGCTTGTTAGCTAGATCTGGTCCAGCATTAAGCCAACTGTAGAAAGTTCAAAGACATTCTAAGTTCCTCCATAGAAGCCGCTCCTGCGTAGGTCTAATTCTGTGGGCCTAATTCAGATAATGCAGGTCATAACAAGATGCCTAGCGCTTGTAGCCAAGCCTCGTCCACCCTTTCTCCCCACCTGCAACATTTCAGTCGTATCTCGTGGCTTACACTTGTCTGTTCATCATGCATGTAAACAACTAGCTAGCTAGCTGCTCTATGGCAAGCTGCTCTATCCTCACTGATTGGCTAAGTAATTTAATGAGCTATTTTGGTTCCAACCCCTGGATACACACTGACAGAGAGTTCTATTTAGAGTCATTGATACAAACAGAAAGATAGTTATATTTAGAGCCCTTGATACACACTGAAAGAGAGTTCTATTTAGAGTCCTTGATGCACATGTGCGTAAGTAAGCATCTGCCTCTTATTCCAAAGGTTGTAAGATCGAATCCAGCATAGAAAGTTTTTTTTTTTTTTTTTTTTTTTTACCTTAACCCTTACCTTCATTTTAGCCTAGGCATCGCGCTAGCGGAACAACTTCCAGTGAAACTGGAGGGCGTGCAATTTGAATAAATAATCATAAAAATGATGGATTTAGGCACATATAAGTGTCTTATATCGGTTGAATGCTTAAATTATGGTTAATCTAACTGCACCGTCCAATTTACAGCAGCTATTACAGCGAAAATGCCATGCGATTGTTTGAGGACTGTGCCCCACATCAAAATATGTTTCCTCCGGCACAGGTTTCATAAATTTACAAAAAGCGATTAAATATTCACTTACTTTTTGAAAATCTTCCTCTGATTTGTCATCCAAAGGGTCCCAGCTATAACATGTAGTGTCGTTTTGTTCGATAAAATCCTTCTTTATATCCCAAAAAGTCAGTTTAGTTGGCACCATCGATGAGTAATCTACTCGTTCAACATGCAGAGAAAAGAATCCGAAAATCTACCCCTAAACTTTGTTTCAAAAGTCAAAATATGTTTCTATTTACACCTCAGATACCCGAAAATGTAACCAAACTATAATATTTCTTACCCGAAAGAAGAATGTTCAATAGGAAACCAATTTTAGCAGGTGCGTCCTGTCTTCATCGCACGCACAAACACGAATTTCCAAGACTGTGTCCCTGTACTAAAACTGATATTTACTCATTTTGGAAGTTACAAGCTTCAAACCTTGAACATAGACTGCTGATACCTTGTAGAAGCCATAGGAATTGCATCCTGGGAGCTAGAATTGAATATGCCTTCAAACTTGCCATTATAAGAGCATGGTCTTTCAACAACAACAAAAAATGTCCAGTTGGTTTTTCTTTGGATTTTCTCCTAACATATCTATTGTGTTATATTCTCCTACATTATTTTAACATTTCTACAAACTGTTTTCTTCCCGATAGTACCAATTTTATGCATATCCTGGCCTCAGGGCCTGAGCAACAGTCAGTTTACTTGGGGCATGTCATTCAGGTGGAAATTGAGAAAAGAAGGGGCTTGAGCCCTAAGAAAATGTATTAGCCATTCAAAGTTAATGCCTTAACTTAACCCTGACATTACAAATCCTGAGTTAATGCCTGAACTTAACCTTAAACGTCTGTTCTGATGTGAGACTAGGAGAGCTAGTTGCAGAATTCAGCACCACATGACCATGAACAGCGGCTGTCTAGATAGAGAGACCTAACATAGCTGGCCTTAACCCTGTCTGTCCCCCTGTCCTTTTCCCTCCCTACCTCATACCCTCCCTTCCTGTCACTCTCACTCTCTCTCTCTTTCCCTCCTTCCCTGCCTCCCATCTCTCTCCATCCATCCATCCCACCCCTTCCCTATCTCCCTTCGCTCAATTCAGTTCAGTTCAAAGGGTATTTATTGGTGTGACCAGGTCTGGGGCTCAGTGACTGCCCTCTGACAGGGAACAGGGAACGCTACGCAAGAGGGAGAGAGCAGGAATCTCACTGTCGCCATCAGAGAACAGACGGATGCACGGGCGTTAGGGATATTCATTGTTAAGTTAAGAGCAGGGGAAGTACAGATGGCTGGGTTAACTGTGTTAATTGTGTTAAAGAGAACACACAAAGGGTAAATGAGAAGGCCCTTGCAGTCTACTGCCCCCCCCTCCTCCTCCCTCTCTATGCTTTTTCCAGACAACTTTAATAAGTGTGTGTTGATGTGTTTCATGCTGTATCATCCCACAGGGATGGGCTGTCCGTAGCATGTTAAACAGCTCACCAGCGCTCTAGCATCAGACAGGGAGGGAGGCAGGGAGGGAGGCAGGGAGGAGGGAGGGAGGGAGGAGGGAGGAGGGAGGGAGGGAGGGAGGGAGGGAGGGAGGGAGGGAGGGAGGGAGGGAGGGAGGGAGGGAGGGGGAGGGAGGGAGGGAGGGAGGGAGGGAGGGAGGGAGGGAGGGAGGGAGGGAGGGAGGGAGGGAGGGAGGGAGGGAGGGAGGGGATATGTGATACAGCATCTGTCTAGACAGTGAAGGTGAGTGGGGATTCTATACAAAATCTATGTATATCTTTATACCTCAACCTGAGCCCTTACCATGAACAGACAGGATTTATTCATGCCTCTGAGATGATTGGAAATCAAAAATAGCTGCTCATTCAAGGAATCAAGGCTACAGAATAGTTGATCTTTTATCAAGTAACACCCTAGCAGCCAGTACTAAAGAAACACACGAGTCAGTTTAAAAGGTGGCCTATAAACCCACTTTATTTACTGCAAAATAACATGCCTCCTTCCTTTGAAACATGTCCAAGGTACAGCTACCTCCACATTCACAATACACACCTGCAGGTAGACAATAACCTGGCGTCTGTTCAGAACACTGAACACAGCTGGGCCTCAAAACCCTGGCCAGCCTGTCTATTACAGAACCAATCATGTTCTGCACCTGGTCCAATCAACACTACTGTAGTCCATGCAAATGTGCCTCCTTTTCTATCATTTGTTTTTTGGTCTTTCGCTGAAAATATTTGATTGTACAATCAGGTGAAAATATGAATGTTTGAAAACCTAAGAAATTGGGGCCATGTTTGAATATCAAATGATGTCTTGTAGAAAAGACTGAAGGGAAGCACTGCTGGGATACAATAGTAGAACTTTGTAGGTGGAAGGGGCTCTTTGGGAAAGGGTTTAAATGGTCATGAAAAAAAACACGGAGGACCAAGGCACACCTCATATAATTAAAATGCCTTTATTGTTACGGCATGTTCAATAGAACAAAATGATGTCTGTTTAGGAGGGTGAAAGAGAGGCAGACTGCAGTCTTTTCTCTCTCTATAAGTAATATGATGTAACATTGTACCGTTACACTGTTCTTACATGGCTGCTACCAATGGTCTCAGTATGATGGTCTAAGGCCGTGTTTCCCAACTCCGGTCCTCAACAAACACACTTGATTCAACTTGTCAAGGTCTTGATGATTAGTTGAAAGTAGAATTAGGATTGATTGTCTGGGGCCTCAACCAAAATATGTACTGTTGGGGTTACTCAAGGAGCGGATTTGGGAAATACTGGTCTAACGTCTATGTATTATAAAGTGAGACCCTGTCTTCAGTGACTGCCATCATCATGTTGAGTGTCTCTAATTATCTACTAATGTAAATATTTAATGTCCCAGCAGCAGTAATTAGCTGTGATAACACGTTCAGTACAGAGTAACAATGATTAGAGATGACACCATGTCTCCATCCGATGCCTGCCACGCACAGCGTCTCACCCTCACCTGCTTCTCAACGTGCCAAACCCACACTGTATAGCCACATAGGACTACTACCAAGGACCTTGAGTACCCCAACATCACAGAATGAGAGAGAGTGCATGAGGGGGAGAGATGGAGAGAATGAGAGAGAACTAAACTGACAGAGAGGGGGGGGTGGAGAAGACGGACAATGGAAACCATCATTTTATATAAAATAAATTAAAAATAAAATTAAAATAAATACTGTTCTTCCATGGCCTGGAATAGGAGAGAGCCAAGGAGAGGATATGGCTGCAGGATATCACTATATTTATAGTCTGGTTTAACTAACTGTGTGTATTATTTATTTATTTCCTGGCAGAGCTTTAATAACATGTCTGTTCCTCTCCTTGATTAAGGGATGGAGGGAGATGGAGAGAACACTGCCGAGGGCCATCACACACTCACTCACTCCATCCTCTCCTCCAACCACTACAGAAGACCTTCATTCCTCCTTTACACCCCTTCCCTAGCTCTCATCCATCCCATCCTTCCATCCCTATCCTCCCTGACGCACCTCGCTTCCATCTATCTGCATTCCCCTTTGCCATACCCCTCATCCTTCCCTCCGCCCATGCCTTACCTCATCCCTCCATCTCCTGCCCTCCTCCCATGCCTTACCTCATCCCTCCATCTCCTCCCCTCCTCCCATGCCTTACCCCATCCCTCCATCTCCTCGCCTTCTCCCATGCCTTACCCCATCCCTCCATCTCCTCTCCTCCCATGCCTTACCCCATCCCTCCATCTCCTCTCCTCCTCCCCTGCCTTACCTCATCCCTACATCTCCTCTCCTCCTCCCCTGCCTTACCTCATCCCTCCATCTCCTCTCCTCCTCCCCTGCCTTACCTCATCCCTCCATCTCCTCTCCTCCTCCCTGCCTTACCTCATCCCTCCATCTCCTCTCTTCCTCCCCTGCCTTACCTCATCCCTCCATCTCCTCTCTTCCTCCCCTGCCTTACCTCATCCCTCCATCTCCTCTCTTCCTCCCCTGCCTTACCTCATCCCTCCATCTCCTCTCTTCCTCCCCTGCCTTACCTCATCCCTCCATCTCCTCTCTTCCTCCCCTGCCTTACACTGTGTGTGTGTTGCGTAATGCCATTGTGTGATGACAGTAAATTGTGTACTCTCCAGTGGTATGTCTGTGCGGTGTGATGGCAGCAAATTGTATATTCTCCTGTGTTCCCAGCTCAGAGTGTACACAGTGTTCCTATAAGTCACTCAGTCACAGGCCTAGCGACTGTTTGCTGCGTGTCGTAGTAACTGGCTCTTCGGCAACAAGCCCCAGACAAACCCTGGTTTGCCTTCATTAGACAAATAAACCCCCTACACAATGCTCTGCTGCAGGCAATCAGGTGATGTCATTGTGTGTGTGTGTTGTGTCAATGTGTTTGTGAGTGTGTCCCCTACATGTCTGTGTCACATCCAGCATTACGCCTGCATTCACCCAACCGCACTGTTACACATTTCTTATTCCTCTATCCCCTTGTCTCCCTCCCTCCCTCCCCTGCCTTTTCAATCCTACCATCTCAGACTGTCTCCTTTTATTACTTCTTCCCCTTAAACCTCTTCCTTATACATAAACACACAGCACACACACATAGCACGCACACACACACACACACACATAGAATGCATGCATGCACACACACACAGACAGAGCACACACACATATCACACACACATAGCACACACACACACACACAGCATATACACATCACATACACACATCACACACACTAGACTTTGCTGATATCAGTATATTTCTGCTTGCACATGAGGCCTCTGCTCAGAGCTTAGAGGTCAGGAGAGTTCACAATATCCACATATTATAATAACACATCACATAGTGGATTTCTCTCAATACACACGAACGTGCACACAGACTCACAGACAGACACAAAGAGATACATACACACACACACACTCAAACAAGCCCTTCCTCTCTCCATCTCCTTCTGTCATTACTTCTAACCTTCTTCCGAAGTCCTTCTCCTCTTTTTACCCCCCTCATCCCCAACCACACACACACTCTTTCCATCATCAACCCCCTCCCTCTCCATCCATCCATCCATTCATCCCTCCATCCATCCATCCCTTGCTCCCTCTCCCACTGTAGACAAAGGTGAAGGACACAGAAAGAACAAATGAGAAAAGGAAAGAGAGAGAGACCTTAATGGTGATGTTTTTCTATTGGGTTGATTTATGGATGGCCGTTGCTGTTCTTTCACCATCGACTCCACTGGGGAAGAACAACTGGACTGGACTTCACTGAACTGAACTGCTCAGGGAATATAGCTGGCTTAAAGAGGAGATGTGAGGCCAACTTACACACACAAAAAACAACTATGGACAATTGTATGGGCTTTATGTCAGAGGGTAAGGTTGAGAACAGAGGGAGAGGGAGAGAGACAGAACGAGGGACATGGAGAGTGAGGGGTGGAGAAAAATGGAGAGAGAAAGGAGGAGTGAGAGGAGAATATATAAGGAGAGAGAAAAGGAGAGGGAAAATGTCATCAGCGGAGAGATGGAGAGTGACGGAGCGACGTGGAGAGAGAGGAAGGCGGTTAATAGATGTATAAACAATAACAATACCGTGAGCTAAATTGTTCATTAACTCAAAGAACCCTCATGCATGTGTGTTGCCACACCATAGCATTCCAATTTAGCGCGTTATACTCTGATTATTCCACAGGAGAAATGCAAATGGGGTTTAGAATGTTGCAAAGGACGCAGAAAGGAGCGGTGGGAGGAGGAGAGAAGGTTTGAGGGAGAAAGATAAGAGACATATTTTCAAAGAACTGTGACAGTAGTGAGAGAGAGAGATATCGAGCCTGTGGTACCTTACTGAAGGAGAGATGAGGGGAGATAGGTGGAAAACAGAAAAGTAAATTGGGACAGTTTGATAGAAAGCACCAGGAGATAGAGAATATAGATTTCAGTGAGGAAAAAAGGGCAAATTCACATGGGAAGGAAGATAAATCTCTGTTCAGATATGGAGTCAGATACCCTGTGCTTTGGGACAGGATAGAGATGTCAATACAGACAAAATAGCATTACATTATCACAGAAGGAGAAAACACAAATACTACTTTGAATGGCCCCCGAGAGGTTGAGGAGAGAGAGAAAACACAAATACTACTTTGAATGGCCCCCGAGAGGTTGAGGAGAGAGAGAAAACACAAATACTACTTTGAATGGCCCCGAGAGGTTGAGGAGAGAGAGAAAACACAAATACTACTTTGAATGGCCCCCGAGAGGTTGAGGAGAGAGAGAAAACACAAATACTACTTTGAAAGGCCCCCGAGAGGTTGAGGAGAGAGAGAGAAAACACAAATACTACTTTGAATGGCCCCCGAGAGGTTGAGGAGAGAGAGAGAAAAACAACAGATGAACTCTATGGGGCCACAGATGGTGTTGTATAATCTAAAGAGTAGATAAAGGGGAGTAAAACTGAGCATGGAGGTTAAGCCATTTTAATAGCTGTGTGAGCAACCAGAGTCTGTGATGAGGAGCATAATCAGTAGGGGATGCATGACTTATGCATCAGATGTTGCCCTAACTCAATAAATGGAGTCTGCCACATCAGTGTCATTAAAGTGATTCAACAATGGGATATCAAACATCACATATCAATTTATTTTTCATTGAGTGATAGTCTTATCTATCTGTGTGAATATTCATATTCATAGATAAGACTCATCGCTGTGAATATTCATGCGACGGTGGTTCTCGAGGTTAAAGACATTGGCATGCACCCGGCAATGTTTAGACAACGTTATGCAAACATGAAGGGACAGCTGTCATAGCCACAAATGACAAGTCCATTTGTGACTAAGTTGTTTACACTGTCAGTCAGGACACATACAAGGGGCAATGCAATGCAAATAACAGCCGGCCTCGCCGTTAACAGTTAGCTGGCCGGCGCTAGCACAACAAAACCACAATGATGTTTCAGGATGACAGTGTTGAGGCGAGGGCGTTGCAACGGAAGAGAACGTACAGCTGGGTGACTGGTTGTGACAGGTGTCATGTTCTTCCCATGAGTCACCATACTGAATCAAAGACCTTTATGCTGAATGGTTCATGTAAAGTGCAACCTAACTTGTCACCTCAAAGAACCATGCTCTACATCTGGGTTTATGCTGTGGCCTTCCATTCAGACATGTATCGAGGGAGGGAGGGAGGGAGGGAGGGAGGGAGGGAGGGAGGGAGGGAGGGAGGGAGGGAGGGAGGGGAGGGAGGGAGGGAGGGAGGGAGGGAGGGAGGGAGGGAGGGAGGGAGGGAGGGGAAATAGAGAGGGAGGAATAGAGAAATAGAGAGAAATAGAGAGAGAGAAATAGAGAGAGAAATAGAGAGAGAGAAATAGAGAGAGAGAAATAGAGAGAGAGAAAGAGAGAAATAGAGAGAGAGAAATAGAGAGAGAGAAATAGAGAGAGAGAAATAGAGAGAGACAAATAGAGAGAGAGAAATAGAAATAGAGAAATAGAGAGAGAGAGAAAGAGAGAGAGAGAGAGACATAGAGAGAGAGAGAGAGAGAGAGAGAGAGAGAGAGAGACATAGAGAGAGAGAGAGAGAGAGAGAGAGAGACATAGAGAGAGAGAGAGAGAGAGAGAGAGAGAGACATAGAGAGAGAGAGAGAGAGACATAGAGAGAGAGAGAGAGAGAGACATAGAGAGAGAGAGAGAGAGAGAGAGAGAGGGAGATTCATAGAAATAGAGAGCTTATGACAAAGCTGTCAGATGCCTTCAAGACCAAAACAGCATTTATCCCGTTTCTTTACCCTTTAAGAGATTTAATCTCCATGAAGACCTGCCTCAGAAAGACTTATTGGTGTTTCTGATTCCTTTAAAACTTTCGATATTAACTCTGATCCAGACATTAATTTATCATAACCACAACCATGAAAGCAACATACAGGCACATGCTTTGGCAGAGATGAATGCTAGGCAAGGCTTCTGTACTGATCTAGGATCAGTTTACCCTCCGCAACTGCTAACCCTGTTTATAGTCCAAGGTACACACAGACTCTTTGAATTGCCAGGTTGTCATTGTACAAGTTGTTCTTTATTGACCTGGTCAATAATCTAGAACAATGTTAATATTTTTAAATCTTTTGGGGTCCCAGAGTAAATATTTCAAAACTTTATGGGGTGTTCGAATTTGTTACAGGAATACCGAGAAGCCCGAGCGCCCCTCTACAAACTATGGTTGAATTGATTTTTTATGAACATCCTCAGATCATTTTCCGCCCAGAGATAATCTTCCCCTTACCTCGAATTCACCTGTAGATTCATCTCACCTTCCTTAAATCAAGTCAACGTCACTGTAAAATCCATCTACCCATCTTGTTCAATTATATTGTGCCTGTCCTTGTTTCAAAGCCAGCCCACTGGCACAGATGTCAGTTCAACGTCTAGCTTTGATTTACAGTTTGGTTGAGTTGTCAACTAATGTGAATTCAACGTGAATTCAACAACCACAAAAACGTACTATGTTATTAGATTTAGGTTAAATGTTGGGTGAAAAACAATTTGAAATTCCCTGACGTTGAATATCGTTTTGCAAATGCTATCAGTTCTTCACGCTCATTCAATGTCATCCCATAAAGATATTTTGTTGAAATTAAATGGAAACAACGTTGATTCAACCCGTTTTTGCCCAGTGGGAGTGGTCTAGACCACATAAACATGGCTGCTCGTTCCTGTCTCCAGTGAGACACACTATCTCAGCCTCCCCAGAACAGATGTACTGGAAAGCAAGCATCGCTCATGTTTATTTATGTTAGGCCAATATAGACCAGAGGTGCTGTCTCCCTCTCTCTCCTTTTCTCTCTCCCTCCCCGTCACTCTCTCTGTCCTCCCTCCCTCGCTCTCTCTCTCTGTCCTCCCTTCTTCTCTCTCCATCTCTCTCTCTTTCCCTCCCTCTCGCTATCCTTCCCACTCTCTCTGTCTCTTTCTCTCTCTGAAGAAGTGAGTTACAGCAGCAATCTGCTGTCTGTCTGTCTGTCTGTCTGTCTGTCTGTCTGTCTGCCTGTGTCTGTCTGTCTGTCAGGGTCTCGCACTATGCTCTGTGTGGTTTATTTACCGGAACTCTCTGGACAAAAACGGAGACACAACAACCAGGCTAACAGCCAAACACACACACACGCAAGCACACATACAAATACACATTAACACACACACACCAATGGAGGCTCCTCATGTCACGCCGTGGTCTTAGTATTTTGTGTTTTCTTTATTATTTTGGTCAGGCCAGGGTGTGACATGGGTTATTTATGTGGTGTGTTTTGTCTCGGGTTTTTTTGTAGGTTATGGGATTGTGGTGTAGTATAGTTGTCTAGAAAAGTCCATGGTTGCCTGGAGTGGTTCTCAATCAGAGGCAGGTGTTTATCGTTGTCAGGTGTTTATCGTTGAGTGTTTCGTGGGTGATTGTTCCTGTCTCTGTGTTTGTTTGCCCCAGATAGGGCTGTTTCGGGTTTTCACATTACGTTTATTGTTTTTGTATTGTTTGTTATCATCTTTATTAAAGATGTTTAATAATAACCACGCTGCATTTTGGTCCTCCTCTCCTTCACCGGAACAAAACCTTAACACCTCAGAGGAGGAAGGGGAGTGAATTTCAGAAAAATATAAATAGTGAAACATTAACAAAGTTGTTGTTTTTAGATAAAACTATAGTAAATATATTCACATTACCAAATAATAGATTTAAACACACTATTTTGCAATGAGGTCTACAATAGCCTCAACTGCACTCTTTAGGGTAGCACCATGGTGTAGCCGGAGGACAGCTAGTTCCCGTCCTCCTCTAGGTACATTGACTTCGATGCCAAACCTAGGAGACTCATCGTTCTCACCCCCTTCCATGGACTTACACAGTAATTATGACGACATCCGGAGGACATCCTTCAACCTATCAGAACTCTTGCAATATGAACTAACATGTTGCCCATCCAATAAAAGGATCAGATAATGAACCTAGTACTGAAAGCTAGCTAGCACTACAGTGCATAGGGTGTGGAGAGTCGTTAACTCATAAGAGAGAGAAAGACAATAGTTTAAACGTTTTGAACAAATGAATTTCATCAACAATTAAGGAAAAGCAGCAGCAAGAGAGAGTGAGAGAGCTAGCTAGTTATATTTAGTTGTATTTTTTTTCCTTCTTAGTTTACCCTTCACTTACTTACAGTAGCTAATGCAGCTAATTTAGCATATTCAACAACCTGACTCAAAAAGAGAAGAATGCTATGTATGTTAGCTAGCTGGCTTCCACTGAAGTCCACAAACGAAGCGAAAATATAAGACGAGGAGAGCACGTAGACGCAAGAAGGAATTATACAACAAGCAAAGTGATGATTCTATATGTGGCTGCTATGAAAGTGAACTGTGTGTGCAGGTGATCAGGGGTGTATTCATTAACTGTTGCAAAACATTTCTTAAAAGGAATCAAAGGGAATGAAACAGGGAGGGACCTACCTGAATTTCTCCAATAGAAACTCGTCTTATAGTTGCAAAACGCAACATTTTGCAACTGTTTTGACTAATTATTACAACCCGGATCAGCTAAATTGCAGACAAGAGTGCGCAAGACGGTAATGAATGTGTTACTGTCAGTCACCTTGATTACTTGAATTTGTCTCTTGACCTGTGCCCCTACATTATAAACATTTATAAACATTTGTAGGCTAGGTTGTAGCAACCTCATGATGGGTATAGGGAACATTTGAGTATCATGTAGTAGTTACATTGAGCTGGGTGAATGGATATGAATGACAGTCATCAAATAAGCTGTAATAGAAATAAGGCAATGCTCATAAAAAATAGATCGTCCTCCCTAATCTTAAATGGCACCAATCGCCACTGACACTATTTGGTTTGTTCCTTTGCTTGTTTTCTCTCTGTCCCTCTTTCTCTCTTCTTCATCTCTTGTCTTCTCTGTCTCTCATTCTCTCTACCTTCATCTCTTGCTCTACTGCTTTCTACCTCTGTATCCCACTGTTTCTCTCCTATCTCCCTGTCTATCACCCTCTATCTATCACTCCTAATCCTCTGTTCCCGTGAGAAAGTGCAGGTCTGGGGTCTGGAGGTGGTCTGGGGTGGCAGGCAGGCAGGCAGGCAGTGGGTTGGATCAGAAAGGAGGTTAGTTTACTGTAGCCTGGTGGTGGGAGCTGTAAACTGGGACTGTACTCCACTACTCCACTTCTCTCCACAGGCTCTTCAATCATGATGGCTAATCAATGTGTTTGGATCCCCCCTGTGACCACGGCCCAGTGGGCCAGAAAGAGTTGAGCCACAGCCAGGATGTTCTCCCCTCCAGCAGCGACTGAGAAACACAGTGAGAAACAAAGCCACCACTAAGCTGGGCAGATTAGACAGATACTCTAAGACTTAACTCCTTTTTGCTGAGCTGTTGCTTCCTTTCTCTCTTGTCTCTCACTTTTGCTTTTCATTCACAAAATATTTTCTTCAAAACTTGATCTCCATCTAGACCCATCTCTCCACCCTCCTGCTTCTCAGTCTCTACCCATATGACCCCCAGGATATTCCACAGAGAGAAAAAAAAGGTTTCATGGGGATGTCCATGGTCTAACAATGCAGAGCGTTTTTGGCACAGCTGAGTAAGTTCTTGTGATGCTACTTGCTAATGTTTGTTTAGGCTGCACTATGACAGTTCCAGACTGTGTGATGCACAATGACAGTATCAGTTAGGTTGGTTTTCTTGGGTTTGATGCACAATGACAGTATCAGTTAGGTTGGCTTTCTTGGGTTTGATGCACAATGACAGTATCAGTTAGGTTGGCTTTCTTGGGTTTGATGCACAATGACAGTATCATTTAGGTTGGCTTTCTTGGGTGTGATGCACAATGACAGTATCAGTTAGGTTGGCTTTCTTGGGTTTAATGCACAATGACAGAATCAATTAGGTTGGCTTTCTTGGGTTTGATGCACAATGACAGTATCAGTTAGGTTGGCTTTCTTGGGTTTGATGCACTACGACAGTATCAGTTGGGTTGGCTTTCTTGGGTTTGATGCACTACGACAGTATCAGTTAGGTTGGCTTTCTTAGGTGTGATGCACAATGACAGTATCAGTTAGGTTGGCTTTTTTAGGTATGATGCACAATGACAGTATCAGTTAGATTGGCTTTCTTAGGTGTGATGCACAATGACAGTATCAGTTAGGTTGGCTTTCTTAGGTGTGATGCACAATGACAGTATCAGTTAGGTTGGCTTTCTTGGGTTTGATGACAGTATGAGATAGTTAGGCTTTTCATGTCAGGTAAGTTACATGTCATCCTCCCGAAACGTTTTAAGTCAGCAAGCAGCCGCCACTGGTGTATAGGGTGTTTACAGGGTTTAATGATCAAAACAGAGGGGTGTGATTGTGACTAAGGCCTGCTAATGCCTGGCTCTGTCTCATATGAATGAGGCCCAGCAGTATTGATCTGGCAGTACAACAGGTGTGATAGACATGGATGTGGTTCTCCTAGTGGTAACCTGTGTGAACATTGGAACTGATAATGACCGATAACAGGATACATGCAGGGATTCGTAAGAGTAGGCAACAAAACGTCTGCCATGCTGGGGCCCCTCAGGGTTGTATGCTTAGTCCCCTCCTGTACTTGCTTTTCACCCACGACTGCATGGCCAAACATGACTCCAACACCATCATTAAGTTTGCTGACGACACAACAGAGTTAGGCCTGATCACCGACAACGATGATCAGGAGGGAGGAGGTCAGAGAACTGGCAGTGCGGTGCCAGGACAACAACCTCTCCCTCACTGTGAGCAAGACAAAGGAGCTGACCGTGGACTACAGGAAAAGGTGGCCCGAACAGGCCCCCATTAATATCGACGGGGCTGTAGTTGAGCGGGTCGAGAGTTTCAAGTTCCTTGGTGTCCACATCACCAACGAACTATCATGTTCCAAACATACCAAGACAGTCGTGAAGAGGGCACGACAAAACCTTCTCCCCCTCAGGAGACTGAAAAGATTTGGCATGGGTTCCCAGATCCTCAAAAGGTTCTACAGCTGCACCATCGAGAGCATCCCGACCGGTTGCATCACCACCTGGTATGGCAACTGCTCGGCATCTGACCATAAGGCACTACAGAGCGTAGTGCGAATGGCCCAGTACATCACTGGGGTCAAGCTTCCTGCCATCCAGGACCTATATAATAGGCGGTGTCAGAGGAAAGCCCATAAAATTGTCAGAGACTCCAGTCACCCAAGTTATAGACTGTTTCCTCTGATACCGAGCGGCAAGCGGTACCGGAGAGCCAAGTCTAGGACCTAAATGCTCCTCAACAGCTTCTACCCCCAAACCATAAGACTGCTGAACAATTAATAAAATCACCAACGGAGAATTTACATGGACCCCCTTGTACACTGCTGCTACTCGCTGTGTTTGTTACCTATGCAGTCATTTCACCCCTACCTACATGTACAAATGACCTCAACTAGCCTGTACCACCGCACACTGACTCAGTAATGGTACCCCCTGTATATAGCCTCGTTATTGTTATTCTTATTGTGTTACTTTTATTCTTATTTTTTACTTTAGTCTATTTGGTAAATATTTTTCTTAACTCTTCTTGAACTCCACTGTTGGTTAAGGGCTTGTGAGTAAGCATTTCACGGTAAGGTCTACACTTGTTGTATTCGGTGCATGTGAAAAATAAAGTTTGATTTGATTTGATTCCAAATTGTTTGGCTGTAGGCTATTGGCTGTGGGTGCCTGTGTCTGTGTACCTGTGTGTGTATGCATGACCATATAACTAGAGTATATATCTAGATGAAGTCAATCTGGAGATACTAGGTCTTGCTTTTTGTACCCCGCAATACCAGATAGGTCAAAGGTGGGTACAGTGTCAGTGCAAGCAAAGGGTCAAAACTGGTAGGACTAGAAAAAACAGAGACTAGAAAAAACAGAGACTAGGAAAAACAGAGACTAGGAAAAACAGAGACTAGGAAAAACAGGAACACGGGGAAAAAATGCTGGTTGACTTGACAAGACAAGATGAACTGACAACAGACAGACAGAAGACACCGGTATAAACACACAGGGAATAACGGGAACAAATGGGAGACACCTGGTGGGGGGTGGAGACAAGCACTATACAGGTGACACAGATCAGGGTGTGACAAAAACGGCATATACAGTATCTGATAGGCCTTCCCACTTCCTCTGTCACGAGAAACTGGATATCCAATATTACCCCAAGATACTGTACCATCGATTTCTCCTATAGATCTACTGAGTATAGTATTGCGAATACTGGATACCTCTATACCAATAACTTGAATCAACTGATACTCAGTGACTGACTTAGACTGAAAGGTTCCGGTCCAGATTTTGGGTGCAGGCACTGTTTGTATTTAGCTGCAGTAGAACATTTGAGGTGCCGGTACTCAGCTCCAGTGAACTCCTATCCAAGTCAAGCACTGCTGATACTGTATACCTCTACAGCATCATGAATCAACTGGTACTGGATACCTCTATACCAGCATCATGAATCAACTGATACTGGATACCTCCATACCAGCATCATTAATCAACTGGTACTGGATACCTCTATACCAGCATCATGAATCAACTGATACTGGATACCTCCATACCAGCATCATTAATCAACTGGTACTGGATACCTCTATACCAGCATCATGAATCAACTGATACTGGATACCTCCATACCAGCATCATTAATCAACTGGTACTGGATACCTCCATACCAGCATCATTAATCAACTGGTACTGGATACCTCTATACCAGCATCATGAATCAACTGATACTGGATACCTCCATACCAGCATCATTAATCAACTGGTACTGGATACCTCTATACCAGCATCATTAATCAACTAGAACTGGATATCTCTATACCAGCATCATGAATCAACTGATACTGGATACCTCCATACCAGCATCATTAATCAACTGGTACTGGATACCTCTATTCCAGCATCATGAATCAACTGATACTGGATACCCCTATACAAGCATCATGAATCAACTGATACCTATCATGACACAAAGTGAGACCCAGATGCAGATGGTTGGAGTCTTACAATATGGGGGGGGGGTGTATGCCTTATGGCTAACGAGACATGGTGTGATGAAAGAAACATACAGGAACTCAAATCCTTCTGTTCACCTGATTTAGAATTCCTCACAATCAAATGTAGACCGCATTATCTACCAAGAGAATTCTCTTCGATTATAATCACAGCCGTATATATCCCCCCCCCAAGCAGACACATCGATGGCTCTGAACGAACTTTATTTGACTCTTTGCAAACTGGAATCCATTTATCCGGAGGCTGCATTCATTGTAGCAGGGGATTTTAACAAGGCTAATCTGAAAACAAGACTCCCTAAATTTTATCAGCATATCGATTGCGCAACCAGGGGTGGAAAAACCTTGGATCATTGTTACTCTAACTTCCACGACGCATATAAGGCCCTGCCCCGCCCTCCTTTCGGAAAAGCTGACCACGACTCCATTTTGTTGATCCCTGCCTACAGACAGAAACTAAAACAAGAGGCTCCCACGCTGAGGTCTGTCCAACGCTGGTCCGACCAAGCTGACTCCACACTCCAAGACTGCTTCCATCACGTGGACTGGGATATGTTTCGTATTGCGTCAGATAACAATATTGACGAATACGCTGATTTGGTGTGCGAGTTCATTAGAACGTGCGTTGAAGATGTCGTTCCCATAGCAACAATTAAAACATTCCCTAACCAGAAACCGTGGATTGATGGCAGCATTCGCGTGAAACTGAAAGCGCGAACCACTGCTTTTAATCAGGGCAATCTCAATTCAACGGCTCAGACACAAGAGGCATGTGGCAGGGTCTACAGTCAATCACGGACTACAAGAAGAAATCCAGCCCAGTCACGGACCAGGATGTCTTGCTCCCAGGCAGACTGAATAACTTTTTTGCCCGCTTTGAGGACAATACAGTGCCACTGACACGGCCTGCAACGAAAACATGCGGACTCTCCTTCACTGCAGCCGAGGTGAGTAAGACATTTAAACGTGTTAACCCTCGCAAGGCTGCAGGCCCAGACGGCATCCCCAGCCGCGCCCTCAGAGCATGCGCAGACCAGCTGGCCAGTGTGTTTACGGACATATTCAATCAATCCCTATACCAGTCTGCTGTTCCCACATGCTTCAAGAGGGCCACCATTGTTCCTGTTCCCAAGAAAGCTAAGGTAACTGAGTTAAACGACTACCGCCCCGTAGCACTCACTTCCGTCATCATGAAGTGCTTTGAGAGACTAGTCAAGGACCATATCACCTCCACCCTACCTGACACCCTAGACCCACTCCAATTTGCTTACCACCCAAATAGGTCCACAGACGATGCAATCTCAACCACACTGCACACTGCCCTAACCCATCTGGACAAGAGGAATACCTATGTGAGAATGCTGTTCATCGACTACAGCTCGGCATTCAACACCATAGTACCCTCCAAGCTCGTCATCAAGCTCGAGACCCTGGGTCTCGACCCGGCCCTGTACAACTGGGTACTGGACTTCCTGACGGGCCGCCCCCAGGTGGTGAGGGTAGGCAACAACATCTCCACCCCGCTGATCCTCAACACTGGGGCCCACAAGGGTGCGTTCTGAGCCCTCTCCTGTACTCCCTGTTCACCCACGACTGCGTGGCCACGCACGCCTCCAACTCAATCATCAAGTTTGCGGACGACACAACAGTGGTAGGCTTGATTACCAACAACGACGAGACGGCCTACAGGGAGGAGGTGAGGGCCCTCGGAGTGTGGTGTCAGGAAAATAACCTCACACTCAACGTCAACAAAACTAAGGAGATGATTGTGGACTTCAGGAAACAGCAGAGGGAACACCCCCTATCCACATCGATGGAACAGTAGTGGAGAGGGTAGCAAGTTTTAAGTTCCTCGGCATACACATCACAGACAAACTGAATTGGTCCACTCACACAGACAGCATCGTGAAGAAGGCGCAGCAGCGCCTCTTCAACCTCAGGAGGCTGAAGAAATTTGGCTTGTCACCAAAAGCACTCACAAACTTCTACAGATGCACAATCGAGAGCATCCTGGCGGGCTGTATCACCGCCTGGTACGGCAACTGCTCCGCCCACAACCGTAAGGCTCTCCAGAGGTAGTGAGGTCTGCACAACGCATCACCGCGGGCAAACTACCTGCCCTCCAGGACACCTACACCACCCGATGTTACAGGAAGGCCATAAAGATCATCAAGGACATCAACCACCCGAGCCACTGCCTGTTCACCCCGCTGTCATCCAGAAGGCGAGGTCAGTACAGGTGCATCAAAGCTGGGACCGAGAGACTGAAAAACAGCTTCTATCTCAAGGCCATCAGACTGTTAAACAGCCACCACTAACATTGAGTGGCTGCTGCCAACACACTGACACTGACACTGACTCAACTCCAGCCACTTTAATAATGGGAATTGATGGGAAATGATGTAAATATATCACTAGCCACTTTAAACAATGCTACCTTATATAATGTTACTTACCCTACATTATTCATCTCATATGCATACGTATATACTGTACTCTATATCATCGACTGCATCCTTATGTAATACATGTATCACTAGCCACTTTAACTATGCCACTTTGTTTACATACTCATCTCATATGTATATACTGTACTCGATACCATCTACTGTATCTTGCCTATGCTGCTCTGTACCATCACTCATTCATATATCCTTATGTACATATTCTTTATCCCCTTACACTGTGTATAAGACAGTAGTTTTGGAATTGTTAGTTAGATTACTTGTTGGTTATTACTGCATTGTCGGAACTAGAAGCACAAGCATTTCGCTACACTCGCATTAACATCTGCTAACCATGTGTATGTGACAAATAAAATTTTATTTTATTTGATTTGTATTAATCCAGTAGGGTAAGGCAAGAGGATGGTCGTGGACAGGCAAAAGGGTCAAAACCAGTTCAGAGTCCAAAAGGTTCCGAAGGGCAGGCAGAGTCAAGGTCAGGGCAGGCAGAATCAAGGTCGGGGCAGGCAGGATGATCAGGTAGGCGGGAAAGTAGTCTAGAGTCAGGCAGGGGTCAAAACCGGGAAGACTCGCAAAAAGAGAATAGCAAAAAGAGATTGGGAAAAACACGCTGGTGTATTTGACTAACATACAAGATGAACTGGCACAGAGAGACAGGAATCACATGGAAAAATACACTGGGGAAAATAAGCGACACCTGGAGGGTGTGGAGACAATCACAGGAACAGGTGAAACAGATCAGGACGTGACAGATATGCCAGCATCATGAATCAACTGATACTGGATACCTCTATACCAGCATCATGAATCAATACTGTCACTGTCCTACATGGATGAAATGCATCCAATGCATCCAACCTGCAGCAGGTTTTCTAAATGTCCCAACAGGTGCTCACTGATGTTTTGACAAAACCAATCGATTAGTTTTTCTTCCAGGCAGGAGAACACCGCGTTGATGACCCAGGCTTCACACACCCACTCCCTCTGCAGCCACACACACACACACACACACACACACATACACATACACACACACACACACACACACATACACACACACACACACATACACACACACACACACACATACACACACACACACACACACACACACACTTTATCAGTCCATCTATCCCGTGACTCACACCTGCGAACACACAGTCGAGTTTAGATTGTATTTGTGGTAGTAAATGGATTGAGATAACCGCCCGCATAGCCCATACTATGTATCAACTGTTTTGAGACCTGTATGCCTGTATAATACAATCCAGCATTATTATCATTACACCACTCCATTATGACTAGGTTGAGTTACCTCCATCTCATGAAAGGTACATTTCTTGGTCCTATTGAAAAGCACTAGAGAAAGGCAATCCATTAGGTTTTGTTCTACCACTTCAATAGAACTGGAGGTGTAGAGGCACTGCAGGCTCCCTGGTACAACCAGTGGTGTTCACTAAATAGCCCCTGATTGGAGTGACTCATCAGTGTGGCCTCAGTGTTCAAGAGCAAAAACGTAGCGAGACCGGGGTTACCGAGCGCCTCGAGATCTCACAAGGAATAACAATTGTCAAACAAAACAGGATGAGGCCAAGTGATGCTGAAGTGCGTCAGTGGAAGCAAACATTCTTAAAGGCTTTTCATTATAACCATTGAAATTACCACAAGGAGTACATCCTTGGGTTTGTAGCTTTGTGGCCATGTGAGTGCATAAAGCCATAGGCCATTTCAAATCTTTTTTTCATTAAAGAAAGAACAGTAGTTTACCATGAGGATTGGTGGTCAGCATGAGATCTGACTCTGAGTGATTCCTAAGGGGGAGAGGAGGAGGAGAGATGTGGAGGAGAGGAGAAGTGAAGCTGTGAATAATGATGGAGAAAGATGAGGTCTCTGGACCACATAATGAGTACAGCTATTAGCCACAGTCTGTCATCTACTCAGGTAACAGCAGAGGTCTACTATCACTTTCAGTTCAAAATCTCATTTTTTTGCAGTCTGAAATCAACCTCTCAGCCCTTCCTTAGTATGTTCTTCTATTTCCGCTCTCTTCAATACAGATCTGAGGGGACTTGGTAGGTCTTTAGTCAATATGAAGATGCATGGCTTCAGCTGACTTTCCAATGGTTTCACCACATTAGCTAATGATGCTCTAAGTAACCGATCTATTGACTGATTCCACTAAAAGCATTGCTCTGAAAAACCAGTTGGAACAAACTGAGCGGCGAAGCCACACTAGCAGACCCAACAGTGACATTGTGACATAACCTAGCCCCTGTGGTCAGAACTCAGAACACTGACTGACATGGAGCAAATGAGCAGCCAGTCAGCCGCCCGCAACCAAAACAACACGCTATTATACCCACAATGCCCTTCACCAGCCCACTCTCTCCTCTCAGGGCCAGGACCTCAGATAACCAGCTGGACCCTTATGAAGACCAGTATGGAACCAAATAATAAACTGCCCTTAATGTCTGTTTTTTTATTTCAAACATACAAATCCCATTACAATAAAGGCTGTTTAATCTTGGGGTGATTTGGATAGTCTTGGATGTTCTGTAGTCCTCCTCCCAGAGTGAACCCTTTCAACATGACTCTCTCACCACATTAGGCCTACCCATTCTCTCCTCCTATAACTAAAATTAGACTCGTGAACCTCTCTATGTCTTTACCCAAGTGATCCCAGTGACCAGCCGTTTCCAATCCATCCAGAGATAATGGAACTCTCTGGGCTGTAACCATTGATGCTACTGCTGTAGGCCTGTATGCCACGGTAACATAGTCTTCCCCTCCAAACCTATTATCTCAGACTAGGACTGTATCACCTGAGTACTAAACCGTGTTTAATATTATTCTAAAACCTGATTAAACTGATTTGATACTGATCTGTTCTATGAATTGTAACAGAGACAACCACTGCCTACAGTCCTTTATAAACCTATTATACTACTGCAAGTCTGAAGGACGCACTACTCTTTAACAGCATATTAACCCCTTTTACACACACACACACACACACACACACACACACACACACACACACACACACACACACACACACACACACACACACCCAAAGACCATCAGCGATCTAATTGTAATGACTACATTAACAGAGAAGGCTATTAGCAGCCTTCACTTTACTTTACGGTAGATGGACCACACAACCCAGGCAGGGGGGAGCAGCATGTCACCGGGTGGTGCACCCTAATGCCCATCCCCCAATTCCCCCCTCCCTCTAGTCTCTCCCTGAGCACGACATGCCAGCCAGGAGCTGACAGCCAGCTATACAAACATGCCCATTCCTTCTGCTCCATTAGGCAATGAGGAGCTGGGCTTTTATATGGGGCCGATGGGCTGGACGGCCTCGCATCGCGCTGGTGCCACTGGCAGACAGGAGGCAGCAGGCAGGAGGTTGGTGCTGCAGTGCAGTGCAGTGCAGTACAGTACAGAGAAAAGCACAAAGCCTAATATTAAAGGGTAGAGCAATTAGTGTCCACCTCATCAAGTCAAACTGTAGGATCGTCTGTGCTGTTAGGTTTAATTCCTCTGTAGCTCTTACACTAGTTATCTCTGTACTGTGTAGCTCTTATGTCCCTTACCAGATTAGGTGATTTATTATGATCATGCCTGCTGAAGACAGGGATCAAGACGTTGCTAGATTACATACAAACCTGGGATCATCTACAACGTATTTAGACTGGATGTTAAGACATTCTTTTAATTTCATATTTCATTGTGTGTGTGCCAACTACACTGGAGCCCAGTGAATGAACAAACAACATCACCCCCTGTGAAGCTTTTATTAACTGTACAAACTAGAGAGCTGATCGTTAGATCGACTGGCTAATCATGAGTTGTATGCTGCAGGGTTTGGGTTGGTGTCCCTCATGTGAACCCTTTAACATTAGTGAAGCAGTGATTCAAACAGCTGGTGGCTGGCTGATGTCTGTGGGTCTCAGTGGTTAGATCAGTGCTATTCAAACTTTTTCAGCGGGGACCCCATTTATTCAGACAGAATTTCTGGGGACCCCATTTACTCAGACAGAATTTCTGGGGACCCCATTTATTCAGACAGAATTTCTGGGGACCCCATTTATTCAGACAGAATTTCTGGGGACCCCATTTACTCAGACAGAATTTCTGGGGACCCCATTTATTCAGACAGAATTTCTGGGGACCCCATTTACTCAGACAGAATTTCTGGGGACCCCATTTACTCAGACAGAATTTCTGGGGACCCCAATTATTCAGACAGAATTTCTGGGGACCCCATTTACTCAGACAGAATTTCTGGGGACCCCATTTATTCAGACAGATTTTCTGGGGACCCCATTTATTCAGACAGAATTTCTGGGGACAAATTTTTTTTACAGTAAAAGTAAGTTCTACATAGAGCCATTACACCACATGACATTAATGCTTTGCTTATTACAATACATGTCAGTCCTGTACATGGATAAACGCTTTAAGTAACGGCTCAGCTAACCTCTTCTAAGTAGATGGGGCTAACTGGAAAATCGATGTCACGGTCAATAGCGTGTTGAGTTACCATGTACAAGTGTGATGTGTTGGTTTTATAGGCCCTAACCCTAACACCAGTCGAGTGGTTGTGAACACCCTTGCTATGTCGCGTGTAATGTGTGTTTTGTTCCAACTTGCTTTTACCAGGAGTCTTCTCAGACCTAGCCTTTAATGCTACTGACTAATTGTAGATTCTGCGGAGAGGAGCACAGGTGTAGGTCCAATCAGCCGTCAAGTCAGGGGTTTCAAGTTCAGCGCTATTATTAGTTACTATGAGAGATATGGGTTTGGCCCTGATATTCCAGTCGTAGGTTTACTGTGCTCTACAAAAGCTAACCACTCTGTGCTGTAGTTCTGCAACCTATTGGTTTTTCTACTCTCCCTTGGGAGAGAACACCATTTATCAGCATCCAGAGGAGCGTGGACATATCGATGCACAACATGGCTGGGAGTTCTGCTTTTATTACGTTTTAAACTGCAAGGTCAACTTAGCGGAAATATATGTCAACGCTGCCAAGACCGCGAGTGTAGCGAAATGCTTGTGCTTCTTATTCCGACAATGCAGTAATAACCAACGAGTAATCTAACCTAACAATTCCACAACTACTACCTTATACACACAAGTGTAAAGGGATAAAGAATATGTACATAAATATATATGAATGAGTGATGGTACAGAACGGCATAGGCAAGATGCAGGAGATGGTATAGAGTACAGTATATACATATGAGATGAGTAATGTAGGGTATGTAAACATAAAGTGGCATAGTTTAAAGTGAATAGTGATACATGTATTAGTTTAAAGTGAATAGTGATACTAATACCACCAGACCAAACCTGGGGCCCTGGCTTTAATATCTAATACTTCAACTACTATCACCACCAGACCAAACCTGGGGCCCTGGCTTTAATATCTAATACTTCAACTACTATCACCACCAGACCAAACCTGGGGCCCTGGCTTTAATATCTAATACTTCAACTACTATCACCACCAGACCAAACCTGGGGCCCTGGCTTTAATATCTAATACTTCAACTACTATCACCACCAGACCAAACCTGGGGCCCTGGCTTTAATATCTAATCTTCAACTACTATCACCACCAGACCAAACCTGGGGCCCTGGCTTTAATATCTAATACTTCAACTACTATCACCACCAGACCAAACCTGGGGCCCTGGCTTTTATCTAATACTTCAACTACTATCACCACCAGACCAATCCTGGGGCCCTGGCTTTAATATCTAATACTTCAACTACTATCACCACCAGACCAAACCTGGGGCCCTGCTTTAATATCTAATACTTCAACTACTATCACCACCAGACCAAACCTGGGGTTTTAATATCTAATACTTCAACTACTATCACCACCAGACCAAACCTGGGGCCCTGGCTTTAATATCTAATACTCAACTACTATCACCACCAGACCAAACCTGGGGCCCTGGCTTTAATATCTAATACTTCAACTACTATCACCACCAGACCAATCCTGGGGCCCTGGTTATAATCTCTAATGCTACTATTACCACCACCAGACCAAACCTGTGTCCCTGGTTTTAAACTCTAATACCACTACTACTATCACAACCAGACCAAACCTGTGTCCCTGGTTTTAAACTCTAATACCACTACTACTATCACAACCAGACCAAACCTGGGGCCCTGGTTATAAACTCTAATACTAATACTCTCACCACCGGACCAAACCTGGGGCCCTGGTAATAAACTTCTAATACTACTACTACGATCACCACCAAACCAAACCTCGTGCCCTGGCAATAAACTCTAATACTGCTACTAATTTCACCACCAGACCAAACCTTGGGCCCTGGTTATAAACTCTAATACTACTACTACGATCACCACCAAACCAAACCTAGTGCCCTGGCTATAAACTCTAATACTGCTACTACTTTCACCACCAGACCAAACCTTGGGCCATGGTTATAAACTCTAATACTACTACTACTTCCACCACCAGACAAAACCTTGGGCCATGGTTATAAACTCTAATACTACTACTACGATCACCACCAAACCAAA
Organism: Oncorhynchus tshawytscha; assembly: GCF_018296145.1. Lineage (NCBI taxonomy): Eukaryota > Metazoa > Chordata > Actinopteri > Salmoniformes > Salmonidae > Oncorhynchus > Oncorhynchus tshawytscha. Next base: position 23,730,633 of record NC_056451.1, read on the forward strand.
CCTAGTGCCCTGGCTAGAAACTCTAATACTGCTACTACTTTCACCACAGACCAAACCTGGGGCCCTGCTTATCAACTCTTATACTACTACTATTATCACCACCAGACGAAACCTGGGTCTCTGTTAATAAACTCTAATGCTACCACTATTATTACCACCAAACCAAACCTCGTGCCCTGGCAATAAACTCTAATACCACTACTACTATCACAACCAGACCAAACCTGGGGCCCTGGTAATAAACTTCTAATACTACTACTACGATCACCACCAAACCAAACCTCGTGCCCTGGCAATAAACTCTAATACTGCTACTATTACCACCAGACCAAACCTGGGGCCCTGGTTATAAACTCTAATACTAATACTCTCACCACCGGACCAAACCTGGGGCCCTGGTAACCTGGTAATAAACTTCTAATACTACTACTACGATCACCACCAAACCAAACCTCGTGCCCTGGCAATAAACTCTAATACTGCTACTAATTTCACCACCAGACCAAACCTTGGGCCCTGGTTATAAACTCTAATACTACTACTACGATCACCACCAAACCAAACCTAGTGCCCTGGCTATAAACTCTAATACTGCTACTACTTTCACCACCAGACCAAACCTTGGGCCATGGTTATAAACTCTAATACTACTACTACTTCCACCACCAGACAAAACCTTGGGCCATGGTTATAAACTCTAATACTACTACTACGATCACCACCAAACCAAACCTAGTGCCCTGGCTATAAACTCTAATACTGCTACTACTTTCACCACAGACCAAACCTGGGGCCCTGCTTATCAACTCTTATACTGCTACTATTATCACCACCAGACGAAACCTAGGTCTCTGTTAATAAACTCTAATGCTACCACTATTATTACCACCAGACCAAACCTTGGGCCCTGGTTAAAAGCTCTAAAACTACTACTATGATCACCACCAGACCAAACCTTGAGAGCATGGTTATAAACTCTTCTACAACCACTGCTATCACCACCAGGGCAAACATGGGGAGACTGGATATGAACTCTAATGCTATTATTACTATCACCACCATACCAAACTGAGGCCTCTGTTATAAACTCTAATACTACTACTACAATCAACCCCTAACCAATCCTGGTGCCCTGGTTATAAACTCTAATACTACCTCTCCTTTCACCACCAGACCAAACCTGGGGCCCTGGTCATAAACTCTAAATCTACTACTACTACTATCACCACCAAAACAAACCTCGGGCCCTGGCTATAAATTCTAATAATGGTACTACATTCACCACCAGACCAAAACTGGAGAGCATGGTTATAAACCCTAATATAACTGCTATCACCACCAGACCAAACCTGGGGCCATGGTAATAAACTCTAATACTATGGTTAATTCCACCACCAGAACAAACCTGTACCCCTGGTTATAAACTCTAATACTTTTACTACTACTGTCAACACCACACTCAACCTGGGGCCATGGCTATAAACTCTAACACTACTACTATCAAAACCAGACCAAACCTGGGGCCCTGGTTATAAACTCTAACACTACTACTATCAAAACCAGACCAAACCTGGGGCCCTGGTTATAAACTCTAATACTACTAATATCACCACTAGACCAAACCTGGGCCCTAGTTATAAACTCTAATACAACTACAACGATCAGAACCAGACCAAACCTGGGCCATAGTTATAAACTCTAATACAACTACAACTATCACAACAAAACCAAACATGGGGCCGTGTCTATAAACTCTAATACTGCTACTACTTTCAACACCAGAACAAACCTGTGGACCTGGTTAAAAACTCTAATAATACTACAACGATCAGAACCAGACCAGACCTGGGAACCTGGTTATAAACTCGAATACTACTACTACTATCACCACCAGACAAAACCTGGGCCCCTGGTCATAAACTCTATTACTACTACAACTATCACCAAAGACCAAACCCGGGGCCTTGTTTATCAATTCTAAAACTACTACTACAATCACCACCAGACCAAACCTGGGGCCCTGGTTATAAACTCTAATACTAATACTCTCACCACCAGAACAAACCTGGGGCTCTGTTTATAAACTCTAATACTACTAATATCACCCTGGACCAAACCTGGGGCCCTGGTTATAAACTTCTAATACCACTATCACAACGAGATCAAACCTGAGGCATTTGTTATAAACTCTAATACTACTACTTTCACCACCAGACCAAACCTGGGGCCCTGGTTATAAACTCTAATACTAATACTCTCACCACCAGAACAAACCTGGGGCTCTGTTTATAAACTCTAATACTACTAATATCACCCTGGACCAAACCTGGGGCCCTGGTTATAAACTTCTAATACCACTATCACAACGAGATCAAACCTGAGGCATTTGTTATAAACCCTAATACTACTACTTTCACCGCCAGACCAAACCTGGGGAGCATGGTTATAAACACTAATACTACTACTATCACCACCAGACCAAACCTGGGGAGCATGGTTATAAACTCTAATACTACTACTACTCTCACCACCAGACCAAACCTGGGGAGCATGGTTATAAACACTAATACTACTACTATCACCACCAGACCAAACCTGGGGAGCATGGTTATAAACTCTAATACTACTACTACTCTCACCACCAGACCAAACCTGGGGAGCATGGTTATGAACTCTAATACTTCTACTACTCTCACCACCAGACCAAACCTGGGGAGCATGGTTATAAACTCTAATACTACTACTACTCTCACCACCAGACCAAACCTGGGGAGCATGGTTATAAACTCTAATACTTCTACTACTCTCACCACCAGACCAAACCTGAGGCCCTGGTTATAAACTCTAATACTACTACTACTATCACCACAGACATATCCTGGGGCCCTGGTTATAAACTCTAATACTACTATTATCACCACCAGACCAAATCTGGGGCCCTGGTTATAAACTCTAATACTACTATTATCACCACCAGGCCAAACCTGGGGCCCTGGTTATAAACTCTAATACTACTACTACTATCACCACAGACCAACCCTGGGGCCCTGGTTATAAACTCTAATACTACTATTATCACCACCAGACCAAACCTGGGGCCCTGGTTATAAACTCTAATACTAATACTCTCACCACCAGACCAAACCTGGGGCACAGTTTATAAACTCTAATACTACTACAACTATCACCACCAGACCAAACCTGGGGCCCTGGCTATAAAATCTAATAATAATACTATCACCACCAAACCAAACTTGGGGCCCTATTTATAAACTCTAATACTACTACTACTACTATCACTGTTACGCACGCCTCTATGAAGAGGGAACGCAACACCCTGCTACAACTAAACTCTCCGTGAAGTGAAAAAGGTATGGACTGTAGGTGCAAGTAAGAATGACAACAGGCAGAATGTGGTACCGTTTACAAGGACTTTATTCCTTTACACGGTAATATGGGGAAAAGGGGCTGGACGGAACCAAAGCAAAGAAAGTAAATCTCAAAGCCCCCCCTCTATCTTACCTGCCTAACCACATTTACCTAATTTAGCACCACCTGGTTCCCTAACCAAAATACAGGGGGTGGTCCGCCCAGGTCTTACCTATTGTGCCTAGACAATGAATATACTACGGGTATATGTATGCCCGCGGGCCTCTTGCCTAAGCACTCCCTAGGTGCCTTCCCCTTCCCCCCTGGGAACAAATGAAACAGAATATTAAACCATTTTCACAAACAAACTAAGAAACAAAGGACATCAAATAAGCTCTACCTGAGCAACAAACTCACAGAACATACCACTTCCCAGCAATGAACTCCCAGCAAAATCAACCTCTAGCAAAATCTCTCTGCAATGACCTCCCAGCAAAATCTCTCTAGCAATCCCTACCTCCAAATCTCTAGCAAATCTCTCTAGCAAAATCTCTCTAGCAAAATCTCTGCAATGACCTCCCAGAAAATCTCTCTCCTGAACAGAACACTGGCTTTTATATAGCTTCAGAAGGAATGGGTAATTGGAGACAGCAGTGTCTTGACGAGGGGGCGGGGTCAGCTCTCCAATTAGCCCTGGAGTCGACCAATCAGCTGCTTGAGGGATTTCAGGAAGCCATTTCCTGAAATAAACACATGCAAATACACAAACTACAACACATAAACTGGGGAACGTAACAATCACCACCAGACCAAACCTGGTGCATTGGTTGTAAACACTAATTCTACTACTATCACCACCAGACATGCCTGTCAACTATGTTAGAAGGATCAGTTAATGCTACAGCATCCATCCAATCTCAAATAAAGCATTTATCCCATAATGGATCCAAAAGAATGAAGCCTTGGTCTTAAGTACATGTCACAGTATACATGTCAAACCACATACCAACCTAGTTACAGTACATAACACTGTCAGAAGTGAGAGGTACAAGGGTACATGGTCACATGTCAGTTGTTATGACAGCATTGTGTAGGCATTATACAGTGCATTCAGAAAGTATTCAGAGCCCTTGACTTTTTCCACATTTTGTTACTTTCAGCCTAATTCTAAAATGTACTAAATAAAAAGGAATCCTCATCAATCTACACACAATATCCCATAACGACAAAGTGAGGTTTTTAAGATTTTTTTTCAAATGTATTAGAAAATATGTATAAATATACCTTATTTACATAAGTATTTCGACCCTTTGCTATAAGACTCGAAATTCAGCTCAGGTGCATCCTGTTTCCATTAATCATCTTTGAGATGTTTCTACAACTTGATTGGAGTCCGCCTGTGGTAAATTCAATTCATTGGACATGATTTGGAAAGGCACACACCTGTCTATATAAGATCCCACAGTTGACAGTTCATATCAGAGCAAAAATCAAGCAATGAGGTTGAAGGAATTGTCCGTAGAGAACACAGTGGCCTCCATCATTCTTAAATGGAAGAAGTTTGGAACAACCAAGACTTCCTAGTGCTGGCCACCCAGCCAAACTGAGCAATTGGGGAAGAAGGGCCTTGGTCAGGAAGGTGACTGACAGAGCTCCAGAGTTCCTCTATGGAGATGGGAGAAGCTTCCAGAAGGACAAACATCTCTGCAGCACTCCACCAATCAGGCCTTTATGGTAGAGTAGCCAGAAGGAAGCCACTCCTCAGTAAAAGGCACATGACAGCCCGCTTGGAGTCACCTAAAGGACTCTCAGACCATGAGAAACAAGATTCTCTGGTCTGATGAAACCAAGATTGAACTCTTTGGCCTGAATGCCAAGGTCACATCTGGAGGAAACCTGGCACCATCCCTATGGTGAAGCATGTTGATGGCAGCATCATGATGTGGGGATGTTTTTCAGCGGCAGGGACTGGGAGACTAGTCAGGATCGAGGGTAAGATGAACGAAGCAAAAAACAGAGAGATCCTTGATGAAAACCTTCTCCAGAGCACTCTGGACCTCAGACTGGGGAGAAGGTTCACCTTCCAAAAGAACAATGACTCTAACCACATAGCCAAGACAACGCAGGAGTGGCTTCGGGACAAGTCTCTGAATGTCCTTGAGTGGCCCAGCCAGAGCCCGGACTTGAACCTGAGCGAACATCTCTGGAGAGACCTGAAAATAATTGTGCAGTGACTATCCCCACCCAACCTGACAAAGTTTTAGAGGATCTGTGGAGAAGAATGGAAGAAACACCCCAAATACAGGTGTGTCAAACAGGTGTGTCATACCCAAGAAGACTCAAGGCCGTAATATCTGCCAAAGATGCTTCAACAAAGTACTGAGTAAAGGGTCTGAATACTGTAAATGTTTAAAAAATAATAATATTTGCCAACATTTCTAAAAACCTGTTTTTGCTTTGTCATTATGGCGTATTGTGTGTAGATTAATGAGGGGAGAGAAACAATTCAATCCATTTTAGAATAAGGCTGTAACGTAACAAAATTTGGAAAAAGTCAAGGGGTCTGAATACTTTCCGAATGCACTGTATATAAAGCCATTATGACATCCCTTTCGCAACACACTGAAGCTCACTCCTCCTGTCCTCTCCAGCCTATTCTGGAGCAGAGAAAGGAAATCAGTGTTATGTTATCTCTGTGCTTCTGCAGTAATGGTATTATTTAGTCATCTTAATTCTCCTGGGCTGACCAACAGTGTGAACAATGCAGGGCCTTACTAAGCCCATCAGCGTGGTCACATGAAGCAGAGGTCTTTTCCTGCTCCACAGACCCTACAGGCTCCTCTATCCCTCCACCTCGTTCCTTCTGCATCCCTCCTCCATCTATTTATCCAACCTCCCTCTCTCCTTCTGCATATACCTCTGCCTCTTTCTCTCTTCATCTCTCCCCTCCATCCCTCACTCACTCCATCATCTCTCTCTCTCTCTCTCTCTCTCTCTCTCTCTCTCTCTCTCTCTCTCTCTCTCTCTCTCTCTCTCTCTCTCTCTCTCTCTCTCTCTCTCTCTCTCTCTCTCTCTCTCTCTCTCTCTCTCTCTCTCTCTCTCTCTCTCTCTCTCTCTCTCTCTCTCTCTCTCTCTCTCTCTCTCTCTCTCTCTCTCTACCTCTCCCTCCCTCCTTCTCCTCTCTCTGTGGCAGGAGAGATTTGTGCGTGTAATGGCGTTATTCACAGTTCATTGGTCTGTTTGAAGGGACTATCTTGATTGAGCGTTTCCCAGTGCAGGGCAGGGCAGGGTGGATGGGGGACTGTATAAAGATGTGTTGGGAGCCTGTGGAGATGGATGGGCTATGGGAACATGGACACACAGTAGGGTGCTGCCATGTTTGTCAAGCCTATAATCTAAAGACAACATTGGAAACTGGAAACAATGGCACACACAAGAGGGAAACTGACACTATACACACTCTTGAAGCATGCAGGAGATATTTTAGCTCTTTGAGAGGCTCAGTCTGTTGGAAATATTGGACATAGAAACAGCAGGCTAGCACAGATGAGTGAAATTGATAGTAAACTGGACACTGGAAAGCAAGTGGATAAGCCCCAGAGCTAGCGAGACAGAGAAAAACAGAATCAATCACGCTCTCGCTCGTTTTCTCTCTCTCTTCTCTCTCTCCCCCACCCTCCCTCACACCTTACCCCCTCTCTCTCCCCCTCTCTTTTTCTCTCTCTCCTCCTGCCTCCCTGCCTCCCTAGCCCCCTCTCTCCCCCCTCTCTCTCCTCACCCTCTGTCTCTCTCCCTCTCTCTCTTCTCTCCACATTCTGGTCTTCATCTTTCTCTCTCTCTAATAAATGCATGCACTGACAAAGAACCCAAAACTGCTCTGAGAAGCAGTTCACTACACTTCACTAATTAGTCCAAATGAACCCCAGGCAGACTTACAGTCTCACACATCACACACACAAAAACAACACATACACATAAATGCAGTTTCTACTCTCACACCACTCTGATTCTGCTGCAACTCACACACACACACAAACACACACACACACACACACACACACACACACACACACACACACACACACACACACACACACACACACACACACACACACACACACACACGAAGTGCCTCCACCTGAGGCAGAGAAGGCAACCAGAGTCGCGTCGCTTTGAAGGCAGAGTAAATCCAACGCTGCAGAAAAATCCTATGGCTGGGAAACGGAGCATGATATTAACTAAGCACGGACAAACAATACATACATGTACATATAAACAGTCACACACAACACAGGTAAAGAAGAGTCCTACTTACAGAATGAGTCAGACGATATCAGAAGCGGTGTACCATATATGTGTGTGGTAGCCAGTCAGCACAGCCCTCGACAGGCATGGAGATGAAAGCCACTGGTGGGGGGTCAGGGACGAGGGGGTGAGGTGAAGGGGATGCGTCTACCACGGAGGGGGACTTGTGGGGCTGTCACAGCATTCCGGATTGTTTCCGAGAAGGGGTGGGGGGCTGAGAGAGAGAGAGGACAAAGATGGAAGATTCCGGTACTTGAACTGTGATAGCTAGGCAACAATATTCCTTTTGGAGGTGAGGAGAAAAAGCAACAACTGAGGATAAAAAAAATCTTCAGACACCCTCAACAAAAGTAGAGAGTAAAAGACAGAAGGAGGAAAAGAAAAGGTATTGTGCTGTCTTCTTCCCTTTGTTTATCTCTCTCCCTCTCCTCAGTAGAGCTATAGACGTGGAAGGAGCCTCTTGGTCAAATGAAACACGAGGGTTGAAAAATGTGTCTGTTTCAATCCAAAAGGGCCCCCCTCCTTCCCTTTCCTTCCCTCATTTCCTTCCCTCTGGGCCGGCAGAAGGCCTCGACTGCTCCAAGTATCGTTGTCTAAATCCAATACCTCTCCCAGAAGAAGAGGGGGAAACAGAAGAGAAAATGACAAGCAGATGAAGGGGATTTCAGACACCTGTTCTCTATCCCTCTCCTTTTCACTGTCTACTTTACTCTTTCCTTCCCTCTCTCTCTCACTCTTGCTGTCACTACATCTATCTAACCTGTCCTTCCCTTCTAGTAGCAGTCCCCCTACCTGTTTGTTTGTTTCTGTCTAGTCTTGCCAGCGGAGTCTGAGGCTGAGGGGGATGCAGTCAGATCCTCTAATTGCTGCGTCGCTCGCTCTCAGTCCCCGTCAGGCAGACAGGCAGCACCAAACTCAACACAGGACTGACTGCTTCTCTCTTCTATACCCCTATCTCCCCCTCTCTCTCTCTCTCTCACACACACACACACACAGTCTGGAATGACAATGACGACTGTCTGCTTGTAATGCTTGTTTATAATGCCTCCCAGTTTACTGTCTGTCTGTTTATGAGCCATCCAGTTCCGGTCCAGGGGTGTACAGCGGGACCTTTTACCCTCCTCTAGTGCTCAGCTGCCCCCCCTGGTCAGAATTCTGCCTCTTTTTCTGCCTCTTCCATCGTGCAACAAGCAGCCAACCAACCAACCAGCCAACCAACAAATCAGCTTCCAGCGGATCTCAGACAGACAGGCTAAATTAGGCTGAGGCAGGACGTCTCTAGAAGGATTCTGACAAATCTCAGTTAATTATCTCGCTTTCTTTATCTCTTCGCTATCTCTCTCTCTTTCTCTCTACCTGTTTCCCTATCTCCTCTTCTCCGTTATCTCTCTCCTTCCTCGTTATCTATTCAGGGCAGTTTGTCCCTCTTCTCTCTCTGTCACCAAGGGAGGATCAGAAAGAATGGACTTGTTTCATAATATATTCCTCCTCACTGGATGAAGAGGTGGGGGGAAAGGAGGAAGACCAGAAAAAGTGAAAAGTGGAGGGGAAATTGTTCCTTTAAAAAATAAGCCCACAAACAAATCAGAAGGTGGGATTCCCAAGGGGGGACTGTCAACTACTTGGTTCTGCTGAGGAACCGGTCTGGAACAGACGCAGAACTTTGAAGTGAACAGAGTAAAGTCTCATAATCTAGACGGGATGTACAGCCGATAAATCCACCCGTGTACCACAATCTCATGTAGTTTTCTGGAGGAGCGTCACAGTTGAGTATTTCCTTCCAGGGAGACACATTCCCGAAGCTCAAGGTCCTCTACAAGCTGTTACACTGGCATCAACACCCCAAACCTCTAGGTTTCATTAAATCCCATTGGATGCGGTTGTAATCAGAAGAGTGCATTGTACACATCTCTCACTGGAACAATTGCAGCACTGGTGGTTGGGCTCCTTGTGGGGGGGTCACTCTGCAGGGGTAGAGAGGTGGTCAGTATTGGGGTGCTGGATGCTAGCAGTTTGTCTTTATTCCCCATGGTGGGAACTGTGACTCCTGACTGACAAGGAAAGGATTCAGAAAGGTAGAGATAATTCCACTAGGTTTCAGCCCTGTAGGAGAGAGAGAAAGGCAGAGAGAGGGAGAGAGAAAGAGAGAGCATGTGAGACTTGGTGACATTTGTGTCATTCTGGCTTATCACGCACGCATTCTCCTCGTCCGACTCAACTCTGCCTGTCTTCCTCCTGTCTAGTCTGTCCTTGTCACTCTTGCACTGACATTACCTTCCATTCCCCTCTTCACCTCTTCCCTTCATTCCTTTGCCTCATCTCTCTCTCTCTCTCTGCAGCTCAATCTCCCCCTTTACATCTATCTATCTTAGTTATCACAGTCTCCTCTCTCCTTTTATCCCTGCTATCTTTCACAGTCCCTCGATATCTATCTGTCCATCTTTCTATACAGCATCTGAGTGGATCTGTACTTTAATAAATCCTCTTGGTACCATTTGAAAGGAAACACTTTGAAGTTTGTGGAAATGTGGAAGGAATGTAGGAGAATATAACAGAATAGATCTGGTAAAAGATAATACAAAGAAAAAACCAACAGTTGTTTTGTATCATCATCTTTGAAATGTAAGAGACAGGCCATAATGTATTATTCCAGCCCAGGTGTAATTTAGATTTTGGCCACTAGATGGCAGCAGGGTATGTGCAAAGTTGATATTGATCCAATGAACCATTGCATTTCTGTTCAACATTTTGTATCAAGACTGCCCAAATGTGCCTAATTCTTTTATTAATAACTTTTCATGTTCAAAACTGTGAACTCTCCTCAAACGGTAGCATGGTATTCTTTCACTGTAATAGCTACTGTAAATTGGAAAGTGCAGTTAGATTAGCTTTCTGCCAATATCAGACATGTCTATGTCCTGGAAAATTGTCTTGCTACTTACAACCTCATGCTAATTGCATTAGCCTACGTTAGCTCAACCGTCCCGCAGGGGACACACCGATCCTGAAGAAGTTTTAACATGCCAGTCTCTCTCTCTCTATCTCGCTCACACTTTCACTCTCATTCTCTCTCTCTATTTCGCTCACACTTTCACTCTCATTCTCACTCTCTATCTCGCTCACACTTTCACTCTCATTCTCACTCTCTATCTCGCTCACACTTTCACTCTCATTCTCACTCTCTCTCACTCACACTTTCACTCTCTATCTCGCTCACACTTTCACTCTCATTCTCTCTCTCTATCTCGCTGACACTTTCACTCTCATTCTCTCTCTCTATCTCGCTCACACTTTCACTCTCATTCTCACTCTCTATCTCGCTCACACTTTCACTCTCATTCTCGCTCACACTTTCACTCTCTATCTCGCTCACACTTTCACACTCATTCTCTCTCTCTATCTCGCTCACACTTTCACTCTCATTCTCGCTCACACTTTCACTCTCTATCTCGCTCACACTTTCACACTCATTCTCTCTCTCTATCTCGCTCACACTTTCACTCTCATTCTCTCTCTCTATCTCGCTCACACTTTCACTCTCATTCTCACTCTCTATCTCGCTCACACTTTCACTCTCATTCTCACTCTCTATCTCGCTCACACTTTCACTCTCATTCTCACTCTCTATCTCGCTCACACTTTCACTCTCATTCTCTCTCTCTATCTCGCTCACACTTTCACTCTCATTCTCACTCTCTATCTCGCTCACACTTTCACTCTCATTCTCACTCTCTATCTCACTCACACTTTCACACTCATTCTCACTCTCTATCTCACTCACACTTTCACTCTCATTCTCACTCTCTATCTCGCTCACACTTTCACTCTCATTCTCACTCTCTATCTCACTCACACTTTCACACTCATTCTCACTCTCTATCTCGCTCACACTTTCACTCTCATTCTCACTCTCTATCTCGCTCACACTTTCACTCTCATTCTCACTCTCTATCTCGCTCACACTTTCACTCTCATTCTCACTCTCTATCTCGCTCACACTTTCACTCTCATTCTCACTCTCTATCTCGCTCACACTTTCACTCTCATTCTCACTCTCTATCTCGCTCACACTTTCACACTCATTCTCACTCTCTATCTCGCTGCTCCTTAAAGGCAACAGCTAAAACCACAGTCCAGGAGAAAAACACTGTCTCCCAAACAGGCAAAAGTCCAAGATAAAAAACAAATAAAAATAGACATATACATAAACAGCCAGGTTAAAACCACCTGTCTCCTCTCTCCACATATACAGCCAGGTTAAAACCACCTGTCTCCTCTCTCCACATATACAGCCAGGTTAAAACCACCTGTCTCCTCTCTCCACATATACAGCCAGGTTAAAACCACCTGTCTCCTCTCTCCACATATACAGCCAGGTTAAAACCACCTGTCTCCTCTCTCCACATATACAGCCAGGTTAAAACCACCTGTCTCCTCTCTCCACATATACAGCCAGGTTAAAACCACCTGTCTCCTCTCTCCACATATACAGCCAGGTTAAAACCACCTGTCTCCTCTCTCCACATATACAGCCAGGTTAAAACCACCTGTCTCCTCTCTCCACATATACAGCCAGGTTAAAACCACCTGTCTCCTCTCTCCACATATACAGCCAGGTTAAAACCACCTGTCTCCTCTCTCCACATATACAGCCAGGTTAAAACCACCTGTCTCCTCTCTCCACATATACAGCCAGGTTAAAACCACCTGTCTCCTCTCTCCACATATACAGCCAGGTTAAAACCACCTGTCTCCTCTCTCCACATATACAGCCAGGTTTAAACCACCTGTCTCCTCTCTCCACATATACAGCCAGGTTAAAACCACCTGTCTCCTCTCTCCACATATACAGCCAGGTTAAAACCACCTGTCTCCTCTCTCCACATATACAGCCAGGTTAAAACCACCTGTCTCCTCTCTCCACATATACAGCCAGGTTAAAACCACCTGTCTCCTCTCTCCACATATACAGCCAGGTTAAAACCACCTGTCTCCTCTCTCCACATATACAGCCAGGTTAAAACCACCTGTCTCCTCTCTCCACATATACAGCCAGGTTAAAACCACCTGTCTCCTCTCTCCACATATACAGCCAGGTTAAAACCACCTGTCTCCTCTCTCCACATATACAGCCAGGTTAAAACCACCTGTCTCCTCTCTCCACATATACAGCCAGGTTAAAACCACCTGTCTCCTCTCTCCACATATACAGCCAGGTTAAAACCACCTGTCTCCTCTCTCCACATATACAGCCAGGTTAAAACCACCTGTCTCCTCTCTCCACATATACAGCCAGGTTAAAACCACCTGTCTCCTCTCTCCACATATACAGCCAGGTTAAAACCACCTGTCTCCTCTCTCCACATATACAGCCAGGTTAAAACCACCTGTCTCCTCTCTCCACATATACAGCCAGGTTAAAACCACCTGTCTCCTCTCTCCACATATACAGCCAGGTTAAAACCACCTGTCTCCTCTCTCCACATATACAGCCAGGTTAAAACCACCTGTCTCCTCTCTCCACATATACAGCCAGGTTAAAACCACCTGTCTCCTCTCTCCACATATACAGCCAGGTTAAAACCACCTGTCTCCTCTCTCCACATATACAGCCAGGTTAAAACCACCTGTCTCCTCTCTCCACATATACAGCCAGGTTTAAACCACCGGTCTCCACTCTCCACATATACAGCCAGGTTAAAACCACCGGTCTCCTCTCTCCACATATACAGCCAGGTTAAAACCACCGGTCTCCACTCTCCACATATACAGCCAGGTTTAAACCACCGGTCTCCACTCTCCACATATACAGCCAGGTTAAAACCTCCTGTCTCCTCTCTCCACATATACAGCCAGGTTAAAACCTCCTGTCTCCTCTCTCCACATATACAGCCAGGTTAAAACCACCGGTCTCCTCTCTCCACATATACAGCCAGGTTAAAACCACCTGTCTCCTCTCTCCACATATACAGCCAGGTTAAAACCACCTGTCTCCTCTCTCCACATATACAGCCAGGTTTAAACCACCGGTCTCCACTCTCCACATATACAGCCAGGTTAAAACCACTTGTCTCCTCTCTCCACATATACAGCCAGGTTAAAACCACCTGTCTACACTCTCCACATATACAGCCAGGTTAAAACCACCGGTCTCCTCTCTCCACATATACAGCCAGGTTTAAACCACCGGTCTCCACTCTCCACATATACAGCCAGGTTAAAACCACCGGTCTCCTCTCTCCACATATACAGCCAGGTTTAAACCACCGGTCTCCACTCTCCACATATACAGCCAGGTTAAAACCACCTGTCTCCTCTCTCCACATATACAGCCAGGTTAAAACCACCTGTCTCCTCTCTCCACATATACAGCCAGGTTAAAACCACCGGTCTCCTCTCTCCACATATACAGCCAGGTTAAAACCACCTGTCTCCTCTCTCCACATATACAGCCAGGTTAAAACCACCTGTCTCCTCTCTCCACATATACAGCCAGGTTTAAACCACCGGTCTCCTCTCTCCACATATACAGCCAGGTTAAAACCACCTGTCTCCTCTCTCCACATATACAGCCAGGTTAAAACCACCAGTCTACACTCTCCACATATACAGCCAGGTTAAAACCACCGGTCTCCTCTCTCCACATATACAGCCAGGTTAAAACCACCGGTCTCCTCTCTCCACATATACAGCCAGGTTAAAACCACCTGTCTCCTCTCTCCACATATACAGCCAGGTTAAAACCACCTGTCTCCTCTCTCCACATATACAGCCAGGTTAAAACCACCTGTCTCCTCTCTCCACATATACAGCCAGGTTAAAACCACCTGTCTCCTCTCTCCACATATACAGCCAGGTTAAAACCACCTGTCTCCTCTCTCCACATATACAGCCAGGTTAAAACCACCTGTCTCCTCTCTCCACATATACAGCCAGGTTTAAACCACCGGTCTCCACTCTCCACATATACAGCCAGGTTAAAACCACCGGTCTCCTCTCTCCACATATACAGCCAGGTTAAAACCACCGGTCTCCACTCTCCACATATACAGCCAGGTTTAAACCACCGGTCTCCACTCTCCACATATACAGCCAGGTTAAAACCTCCTGTCTCCTCTCTCCACTTATACAGCCAGGTTAAAACCACCTGTCTCCTCTCTCCACATATACAGCCAGGTTAAAACCACCGGTCTCCTCTCTCCACATATACAGCCAGGTTAAAACCACCTGTCTCCTCTCTCCACATATACAGCCAGGTTAAAACCACCTGTCTCCTCTCTCCACATATACAGCCAGGTTTAAACCACCGGTCTCCACTCTCCACATATACAGCCAGGTTAAAACCACTTGTCTCCTCTCTCCACATATACAGCCAGGTTAAAACCACCTGTCTACACTCTCCACATATACAGCCAGGTTAAAACCACCGGTCTCCTCTCTCCACATATACAGCCAGGTTTAAACCACCGGTCTCCACTCTCCACATATACAGCCAGGTTAAAACCACCGGTCTCCTCTCTCCACATATACAGCCAGGTTTAAACCACCGGTCTCCACTCTCCACATATACAGCCAGGTTAAAACCACCTGTCTCCTCTCTCCACATATACAGCCAGGTTAAAACCACCTGTCTCCTCTCTCCACATATACAGCCAGGTTAAAACCACCGGTCTCCTCTCTCCACATATACAGCCAGGTTAAAACCACCTGTCTCCTCTCTCCACATATACAGCCAGGTTAAAACCACCTGTCTCCTCTCTCCACATATACAGCCAGGTTTAAACCACCGGTCTCCTCTCTCCACATATACAGCCAGGTTAAAACCACCTGTCTCCTCTCTCCACATATACAGCCAGGTTAAAACCACCTGTCTCCTCTCTCCACATATACAGCCAGGTTAAAACCACCGGTCTCCTCTCTCCACATATACAGCCAGGTTAAAACCACCTGTCTCCTCTCTCCACATATACAGCCAGGTTAAAACCAGCACATATACAGCCAGGTTAAAACCACCTGTCTCCTCTCTCCACATATACAGCCAGGTTAAAACCACCGGTCTCCTCTCTCCACATATACAGCCAGGTTAAAACCACCTGTCTCCTCTCTCCACATATACAGCCAGGTTAAAACCACCGGTCTCCTCTCTCCACATATACAGCCAGGTTAAAACCACCTGTCTCTCTCTCCACATATACAGCCAGGTTAAAACCACCTGTCTCCTCTCTCCACATATACAGCCAGGTTAAAACCACCTGTCTCCTCTCTCCACATATACAGCCAGGTGAAAACCACCTGTCTCCTCTCTCCACATATACAGCCAGGTTAAAACCACCTGTCTCCTCTCTCCACATATACAGCCAGGTTAAAACCACCTGTCTCCTCATATACAGCCAGGTTAAAACCACCTGTCTCCTCTCTCCACATATACAGCCAGGTTAAAACCACCGGTCTCCTCTCTCCACATATACAGCCAGGTTAAAACCACCTGTCTCCTCTCTCCACATATACAGCAAGGTTAAAACCACCTGTCTACACTCTCCACATATACAGCCAGGTTAAAACCACCTGTCTACACTCTCCACATATACAGCCAGGTTAAAACCACCTGTCTCCTCTCTCCACATATACAGCCAGGTTAAAACCACCGGTCTCCTCTCTCCACATATACAGCCAGGTTAAAACCACCGGTCTCCTCTCTCCACATATACAGCCAGGTTAAAACCACCTGTCTCCTCTCTCCACATATACAGCCAGGTTAAAACCACCTGTCTCCTCTCTCCACATATACAGCCAGGTTAAAACCACCTGTCTCCTCTCTCCACATATACAGCCAGGTTAAAACCACCTGTCTACTCTCTCCACATATACAGCCAGGTTAAAACCACCTGTCTCCTCTCTCCACATATACAGCCAGGTTAAAACCACCTGTCTCCTCTCTCCACATATACAGCCAGGTTAAAACCACTAACCATATACAGACATGTTTATATTTTAGTCATTTAGCAGATGCTCTAATCCAGAGCAAATTATAGTTAGTGTATTCATCTTAAAATAGCTAGGTGAGACAACCACATATATCTCAGTTATAGTAAGTGCATTTTTCGTACATACAGCTAAGATAAAGCCACTGTCTCTCCTTACACAATCCAGGATCAACCCTGGCTCTGCCCCATTCCTACCTAGCTTGCTTGCCAAATCTGCTACAGGTTTAGCCAACAATATCAAACATGCCAAAGCATGACAATGACAAAGCAGTTGGCTGAAGCAGAACCGATCTGGCTTCCAGGCTAAGTCTTACCGGTTCAGCCCAGATACTCAACTCTTTTGCTAGTTCATTTCACCTATTTTGTGGTCCGAGTCATCTTTGTATTCACATTGCTATGTTTAGAAAGGAACCAAGATCTTTTTTCCAACATTCACTCAATGCACTGCAGGCCATTCTATCAGAATGTGTTATCGGACAGCTACTTACATTTTGGAAGCTAATAGATTGCATTTATTAAAGATGAGACATAATAATTGTAATCAGAACATACTATTAAGATGTACATATTATTGGTAACAGAATAAATAGCAGAAGAATAACTGCAGATTAAATAATGCTGTAATTGGAAATTCTACACCCAATGTAGACTACTGCCCCTTTAAGAGCTACAATTGATTTTGTACCCTATGTTGTGATTGTTACCAAATATGTTGGTGTCTTCTCACCAGTGAGGGCTGCTGAGGGAGGACGGCTCATAATAATGTCTGGAACAGAGTGAATGGAATGGCATCAAGCACATGGAAACAATGTGTTTGATGTATTTGATACCATTTAACTTATTCTGCTCCTGCCACTACCATGAGCCCGTCCTCCCCAACTACGGTGCCACCAACCTCCTGTGCTTCTCACACTATTCAAACTCTACAATGGAATAAACAGCTTATGAAGTTCTCTTAGCCTACAGATCACATATTACAAACTAATCATCTGAACTAAAAACGTCACACATTTTGGAATTTCTGTGCATCCTTGACAATCGCTAATCAATAGGCCATAACCAAAAACAGCATTTATTTTCTGTGAACCTGCACATCATCATCTTCTCTCTATTGTGGCACCAGTGTAAGAGGGTTTATGACAGGGGAAACGCTGTTGCAGTAGTCTAGTGTGAGGGGATATGACAGGGGAAATGCTGTTGCAGTAGTCTAGTGTGAGGGGATATGACAGGGGAAATGCTGTTGCAGTAGTCTAGTGTGAGGGGATATGACAGGGGAAATGCTGTTGCAGTAGTCTAGTGTGAGGGGATATGACAGGGGAAATGCTGTTGCAGTAGTCTAGTGTGAGGGGATATGACAGGGGAAACGCTGTTGCAGTAGTCTAGTGTGAGGGGATATGACAGGGGAAATGCTGTTGCAGTAGTCTAGTGTGAGGGGATATGACAGGGGGGGAAATGCTGTTGCAGTAGTCTAGTGTGAGGGGATATGACAGGGGAAATGCTGTTGCAGTAGTCTAGTGTGAGGGGATATGACAGTGTGAGGGGGGAAATGCTGTTGCAGTAGTCTAGTGTGAGGGGATATGACAGGGGAAATGCTGTTGCAGTAGTCTAGTGTGAGGGGTTTATGACAGGGGAAATGCTGTTGCAGTAGTCTAGTGTGAGGGGTTATGACAGGGGAAATGCTGTTGCAGTAGTCTAGTGTGAGGGGTTATGACAGGGGAAATGCTGTTGCAGTAGTCTAGTGTGAGGGGATATGACAGGGGAAACGCTGTTGCAGTAGTCTAGTGTGAGGGGTTATGACAGGGGAAATGCTGTTGCAGTAGTCTAGTGTGAGGGGATATGACAGGGGAAACACTGTTGCAGTAATCTAGTGTGAGGGTTTATGACAGGGGAAATGCTGTTGCAGTAGTCTAGTGTGAGGGTTTATGACAGGGGAAACGCTGTTGCAGTAGTCTAGTGTGAGGGTTTATGACAGGGGAAACGCTGTTGCAGTAGTCTAGTGTGAGGGGATATGACAGGGGAAACGCTGTTGCAGTAGTCTAGTGTGAGGGGATATGACAGGGGAAATGCTGTTGCAGTAGTCTAGTGTGAGGGGATATGACAGGGGAAACACTGTTGCAGTAATCTAGTGTGAGGGTTTATGACAGGGGAAATGCTGTTGCAGTAGTCTAGTGTGAGGGGATATGACAGGGGAAACACTGTTGCAGTAGTCTAGTGTGAGGGTTTATGACAGGGGAAATGCTGTTGCAGTAGTCTAGTGTGAGGGGATATGACAGGGGAAACACTGTTGCAGTAATCTAGTGTGAGGGTTTATGACAGGGAAATGCTGTTGCAGTAGTCTAGTGTGAGGGGATATGACAGGGGAAACGCTGTTGCAGTAGTCTAGTGTGAGGGGATATGACAGGGGAAATGGGAAATGCTGTTGCAGTAGTCTAGTGTGAGGGGATATGACAGGGGAAATGCTGTTGAAGTAGTCTAGTGTGAGGGGATATGACAGGGGAAACGCTGTTGCAGTAGTCTAGTGTGAGGGGATATGACAGGGGAAATGCTGTTGCAGTAGTCTAGTGTGAGGGGATATGACAGGGGAAACGCTGTTGCAGTAGTCTAGTGTGAGGGGATATGACAGGGGAAATGCTGTTGCAGTAGTCTAGTGTGAGGGGATATGACAGGGGAAATGCTGTTGCAGTAGTCTAGTGTGAGGGGATATGACAGGGGAAATGCTGTTGAAGTAGTCTAGTGTGAGGGGATATGACAGGGGAAACGCTGTTGCAGTAGTCTAGTGTGAGGGTTTATGACAGGGGAAATGCTGTTGCAGTAGTCTAGTGTGAGGGGATATGACAGGGGAAATGCTGTTGCAGTAGTCTAGTGTGAGGGTTTATGACAGGGGAAATGCTGTTGCAGTAGTCTAGTGTGAGGGGTTATGACAGGGGAAATGCTGTTGCAGTAGTCTAGTGTGAGGGGATATGACAGGGAAACGCTGTTGCAGTAGTCTAGTGTGAGGGTTTATGAAATGCTGTTGCAGTAGTCTAGTGTGAGGGGATATGACAGGGAAATGCTGTTGCAGTAGTCTAGTGTGAGGGTTTATGACAGGGGAAATGCTGTTGCAGTAGTCTAGTGTGAGGGGTTATGACAGGGGAAATGCTGTTGCAGTAGTCTAGTGTGAGGGGATATGACAGGGGAAATGCTGTTGCAGTAGTCTAGTGTGAGGGTTTATGACAGGGGAAACGCTGTTGCAGTAGTCTAGTGTGAGGGTTTATGACAGGGGAAATGCTGTTGCAGTAGTCTAGTGTGAGGGTTTATGACAGGGGAAACACTGTTGCAGTAGTCTAGTGTGAGGGTTTATGACAGGGGAAATGCTGTTGCAGTAGTCTAGTGTGAGGGTTTATGACAGGGGAAATGCTGTTGCAGTAGTCTAGTGTGAGGGGATATGACAGGGGAAATGCTGTTGCAGTAGTCTAGTGTGAGGGTTTATGACAGGGGAAACGCTGTTGCAGTAGTCTAGTGTGAGGGGATATGACAGGGGAAATGCTGTTGCAGTAGTCTAGTGTGAGGGGTTATGACAGGGGAAATGCTGTTGCAGTAGTCTAGTGTGAGGGGATATGACAGGGGAAATGCTGTTGCAGTAGTCTAGTGTGAGGGGTTATGACAGGGAAATGCTGTTGCAGTAGTCTAGTGTGAGGGGTTATGACAGGGGAAATGCTGTTGCAGTAGTCTAGTGTGAGGGGTTATGACAGGGGAAACGCTGTTGCAGTAGTCTAGTGTGAGGGGTTATGACAGGGGAAATGCTGTTGCAGTAGTCTAGTGTGAGGGGATATGACAGGGGAAATGCTGTTGCAGTAGTCTAGTGTGAGGGATATGGGTTTATGACAGGGGGAAACACTGTTGCAGTAGTCTAGTGTGAGGGTTTATGACAGGGAAATGCTGTTGCAGTAGTCTAGTGTGAGGGTTTATGACAGGGGAAACACTGTTGCAGTAGTCTAGTGTGAGGGTTTATGACAGGGGAAACACTGTTGCAGTAATCTAGTGTGAGGGTTTATGACAGGGGAAATGCTGTTGCAGTAGTCTAGTGTGAGGGGATATGACAGGGGAAACGCTGTTGCAGTAGTCTAGTGTGAGGGTTTATGACAGGGGAAATGCTGTTGCAGTAGTCTAGTGTGAGGGGATATGACAGGGGAAACGCTGTTGCAGTAGTCTAGTGTGAGGGGATATGACAGGGGAAATGCTGTTGCAGTAGTCTAGTGTGAGGGGATATGACAGGGGAAATGCTGTTGCAGTAGTCTAGTGTGAGGGGATATGACAGGGGAAACGCTGTTGCAGTAGTCTAGTGTGTGATGTGAGAATAATCACAAGTGAACCTGGGTGGCTTCGTGTTCACATTGCCCTAAAAAAAGGATCCGGACCGCGGAATTCAAGCAAACCGAACTCAGACCACCTCTTGAGATGGTTTTAGTTTGGTTTGCTTTGGGGGCTCTTTTGAGGGGTCTGAGTTAAAAATTAAGCGAAAAGCACAGAGTTTACAAAAATTGTCTGAAAGGGACCAAGTGTGAAAACACCCACCCTTAGAAATAAGGGTACGGTTAGGGTGCAAATTGTTCCCTGGGGTACAAAAAGATCAAAAAGCATATAATGTACCTTCAGAGGTACCCATAATGATGTCGCATAGTACAGTTCGCTACCTGTACGGATAATCTAGTACAGGTATTCCCAAACTGGGATACGTGCAATGCTGTTGGGGGTATGCCAAATAAAAATGTGACTCACACTTAAAAAATACAATTTAAAAAATAAATAAAATATATATGTAAATATTTTATTATTTTGTTCAACAAAATAAATCTTCAAATTTCAAACAGTCCATTTATATTTTCTAACGGGCTATACATTTGGGTGAGTTTTTTTTCTCGCCTGAGTAGCCTCGTTTCACGGCCAGAAATTAAATGAAACCATCTAGTGCTTAAATAACAACACAATGTCAAATACAGGTAGCCGAGTCAAATATATGAACATCCAATCACATTAACCGTTACTCTCTCACAGGAATTCCACTAACAGTCCATATGTAGCCAAACGTAGCTGCTGCGCATTCCGTTATCTCGGAAATTGATAAATGGTCCAAAAACAAAGTACGGCCGCATATCACAACTGGATGAAACCTTCACTCTTGCGCAGACATTTAGAAACAAAACATGGAATTTGGAAAATAAGCCATGGGAGTTTTTTTAAGCGACAATTAAGACAACTTTCGAGTAATAAGACATGTATAAAAGTAACAGATGCCATAAATAAGAAGGGGCTAGAAGCGTCTTATATGGTGAGCTACCGAGTGGTTAGGACAGGCAAGCCCCATACTATTGTGGAGGACTTCATTCTTCCTGCTGCAACGGATATGTCTGGGACAATGCTGTGGGAAAAGGACAACAAAACTATACAGACAACGTCTTCATCAAACAACAGTTTCACGACACATCAGTGACATGGCAGGAGATGTTTTGAAACAATCACTGCTTCACATACAAGCCAGTGAATTATATGCGTTACAGCTGGATTAGTAAACAGACATGGCGAGCCTGGCACAACTCCTGGTATATGTCCGTTATGTTTATGGGGGTCAATTAAGGAAGACATCCTCTTCTGCAAACCACTGGAAACTAGGACAACAGGAGAGGATATTTTAAAGTACTGGACAGCTTTGCGACATCAAGTGGACTTTGGTGGTCAAGATGTGTTGGTATCTGTACTGATGGAGCAAAAGTCATGACAGGGAGACATAGTGGAGTTGTAACGCACGTGCAAGCAGTTGCTCCCGACATCACTTGGTACCCTGCAGCATCCACCGAGAGGCTCTTGCTACCAAGAAATGCCTGACAGCTTGAAAGACGTTTTGAACACCACAGTGAAAATGGTTAACTTTGTTAAAGCAAGGCCCCTGAATTCTCGTGTATTTTCTGCACTATGCAATGATATGGGCAGCGACCATGAAACACTTTTACAACATACAGAAGTGCGCTGGTTATCAAGGGGCAAAGTATTGACACATTTTTTTAAAATTGAGAGACGAACTTAAAGTTTTCTTTACTGACCATAATTTTCTCTTGTCTGACCGCTTGCATGATGACGAGTTTCTCATACAACTGGCCTATCTGGTTGATGTTTTTTCTCACCTGAATGATCTGAATCTAGGATTACAGGGGCTCTCCACAACTATATTCAATGTGCGGGACAAAATTAAGGCTATGATTAAGAAGTTGGAGCTCTTCTCTTTCTGCATTAACAACACACAGGTCTTTCCATCATTGTATGATTTTTTTGTGTCGAAAGTAACTCAAGCTTACAGACAATGTCAAATGTAATATAGTGAAGCACATGAGAGAGTTGTGTGCGCAATTACGCAGGTACTTTCCCGAAATAGATAACACAAACAACTGGATTCGTTATCCCTCTCATTCCCTGCCTCCAGTCCACTTACCAATATCTGAACAAGAGAGCCTCAATGAAATTGCAACAAGCGGTTCTGTGAAAATTATATTTAATCAGAAGCAACTGCCAAATGTCTGGATTGGGCTGCGCTCAGAGTATCCTGCCTTGGCAAATCGCACTGTTAAGACACTGATGCCCTTTGCAACCACGTACCTATGTGAGAGTGGATTCTCGGTCCTCACTAGCATGAAAACTAAATACAGGCACAGACTGTGTGTGGGAAATTATTTAAGACTGAGACTCTCTCCAATACAACTCAACATTGCAGAGTTATGTGCATCCTTTCAAACACACCCTTCTCATTAACCTGTGGTGAGTTATTCACAATTTTCAAGTAACAAATAAGGTTTTATATGTAAGATGGTTAAATAAAGAGCAAAAATATGTATTATTATTATATTATTATTTGTGCCATGATCCTATAAGAGCTCTCCCCACGAGCCGGGTTGTGACACAAACTCACACTCATTCTTATGTTTAATAAATGTATTATATAGTGTGTGTGTGGCAGGCTTACAATGATGGCAAAAAACAACATTTGAGAGTGCACTGACCCTGGTGCTAGAGGGGGTACGCAGCTAGAGGTTGAATGTTTGAAGGGATTCGGGACTATAAAAAGATTGGGAAACACTGATCTAGTATAAAGTGTTGTACCAGTTTAAGTGGTCTATGGTAGAGGTACATTTCTGAAATGCTATAAAGGCAAAATGTACCTTTTCTAAAAGCATGCTTTTGTACCTGTGGACTATATGTAAGAAAGGTACTATCTGAGGTATGAACTGGGGTACAATTACGTCCCTATAAGTGAAGTTACAAAGGTCCTACCTTACAGGGTACCACTACAGTAACAAATCGTATCCTGTTTCTAAGAGTATATTCTATTCTATGTACCCTGCAACACTGGACATGTAACAGTTATATCTGTACAGCTTGTATGAAACCTCTCTGTCTCTTCCCAGTACTATAACCCTTATCTAACCTATGTCAGCTGTTAAAGAGGCCGAACTGACACTTCCTCTCTGCATGCAGCCACAGGGGAGAGACGGTCCATTTGAGGTGAAACATTACAGTCCACTCAGTGTATCAGTTCCAATCAATACTAAATGTGTGGATGTTCCCGCGCTGACAGCCCAGTACCCACAGGAGCATGTAGTGTGCTAGGCTGTTGGCTGGGCTCATGGTGGTGGGTTGGAGGTGTAAGAAGAGGAGAGGACGGCTGTGTTGTTGGCTGATTTCTCACCAAATTGTTTGACACAAACACCACAGAACACACAGCCTGCCCTCTCTGGCATCACACACGCTTGCACGCGCACACCAACAGACAGGCGTAGAATGGTCATCGTGGAAAAACACAGAGACTATGTCCACAGCTTTTACAGCTACTGTACTGGCTGTGTCAATATAGAGACTGCCCTGTCTTCTCTGAGTGTCAATTCAAATAGAATGTGGAGAGTGTGGAGAGACAGAGAGATGGAGAAGAAGAGGGGGGAAGAGGCAAGGAGGGGGTGAGAGGGCGGGACAGAGAGGAGAGCAACACATGGAATTGAGCCGTTAGATTTGATCAAAATCCATCACACTAGAGGCTTGTTTATGTCTGCATGGAGGAGGAGCGGAGGATGGATGGATGACGAAAAGAGGACGGAAAGAAGGAGTGATGGAGGGAGACATTGCAGAGCTTTAGGGGAAAACAGGTAGAAATATGCTGAAATGGAAGCAAGGAAACTGAGGGAAAACTCATCAGAGATGCATATGGTGTAGCTAAATGACAAACGAGAGAAAGGGGAGAGAGATAACAAGACAGAGAGCAAGAAAGAAGGGAGAGAGAGAGAGATAACAAGACAGAGAGCAAGAAAGAAGGGAGAGAGAGAGAGATAACAAGACAGAGAGCAAGAAAGAAGGGAGAGAGAGAGAGAGAGAGAGAGAGGTTGAAAAAAGAAAATAGAGAAAATGGCTAGAGAGAGAGAAATAGAAAAAGAGGGAGAGAAAGATAGAGAGCGAAAGGATGAAGATGAGGAATAGACACTCACCTATTCCAGTGGCCTCTCCACAGGCGAGCACAATCCTGTCTCTGTGATGCCATCCTGGGTAGGAGCAGAGAGAGATCCTGGAGCTCCCTCCTCAGAATACCAATAGGGTAGCTATTATCAGCTCACAGACACACACACTGGCACTGAAGAGGAAAACGCCAGACACACACACACACACACACACACAAACGCACACACACACACACACACACACACACACACACAGACAGAAAGACAGACAGACAGACAGAGAGTCAGGTCTGAGGCCAACACTTTAATATCAACTCTCACAAACCTTTATCTAATTTCTGGCTTTATTTTTCTTTGTCTCTCTCTTTCCATGATCCCCTTTCTCTTGCTCTCTATCTCTGCCTCTCTCGCTCTCTATCTCTTCCTCTCTATCTCTGCCTCTCTCGCTCTCTATCTCTGCCTCTCTTGCTCTCTATCTCTGCCTCTCTCGCTCTCTCTCTGCCTCTCTCGCTCTCTATCTCTGCCTCTCTCGCTCTCTATCTCTGCCTCTCTCGCTCTCTATCTCTGCCTCTCTGCTCTCTATCTCTGCCTCTCCGCTCTCTATCTCTGCCTCTCTTGCTCTCTATCTCTGCCTCTTTCGCTCTCTATCTCTGCCTCTCTTGCTCTCTATCTCTGCCTCTCTTGCTCTCTATCTCTGCCTCTTTCGCTCTCTATGAAAATAATTTCAGCATTAGACAAGCCTGAAAAAAATATCAAAATATACTGCGACACTCACACACATGCATAGCTTACACACACACACACACACACACACACACACACACACACACACACACACGCTCACCGTGTATACCATTTAAACAATCCCAATGTAACGCAGCAGTCCCAATGACGATGCCGGCCATATGTTGTAGTCTGTTCCTGGCTGTATGGTGTTAAACAGGAATGAGCACCCTGTTATCATCCGTTCCCCCTCTCTCTGGATTCCTCTCCTCTCCTCCGTCTGATGCCCAGATAAGAGGATGAAAGACCAGACTCACTTCTCTTTTCTCTCCGTAGTGTCTGTTCTCTTATTCTCCTTAATTCATTGGTTAGTTCAAGGTTTTCTTTATCCCTGCTACCAGTGTACTTTGCTGTGATTCCATGACACTCGACTACAAACAGCATTTACTAACTCACCCTCTCTCTCTCTCTCTCTCGCTTTTTCCTTGCTCAGTAGTATCCCCGTACCTTCTCAGCTCTCTCTCCAATCCAATCAGCACTGCCTCCCTACTTATGTCCCTCCCTCTGTCCCTAGCTCTGCTACCTTCTACTCTGTTGCCTCCCCCTCCTTCTTATCACCCATCTCAGGTTTTCTAAAATACAAATATCAACTGCCCCTGTCTCTATCAGTCTTGGAGATAAGCATTTGAAAAAAAAGGAAAGAGAAAATCAACATGTGAACACACACTCACACAGAGAGAGGACTGTAATCATACGGATGTCCTCCTTCCCCAGCTGGAGTGAATGACCCTGACAGGACTTGACATGGTTACATGCTCAGGGTGACAAACAAAATCACACACTTCATACACACCCAGACCTACACACACACACACACACACACACACACACACACACACACACACACACACACACACACACACACACACACACACACACAAACACCAGACTCTGCTACATGCCCAAGGAAACAAACACAATCACAGGACTTCAGAGTAAAACTCAGAGTAAACACACAAGCACAGATAGCTTACATCTCAACAAACACAGATGAAGATACACACACGGTTGAACACACACATACATTTATCCCCCACCCGACACACAGAACAGAGCAGCTCGCCTGTGGCAGCATCCTGACACTTCAGAGGGGAAGAGGGGAACTCCTCATCACTATTTATGTAGAACTTCCAGACAGACACTCCCACCAGACAGACAGTCACATGAGGAATACTCAACAACATGACAGCCACACTCCCACCAGACAGACAGTCACATGAGGAATACTCAACAACATGACAGCCACACTCCCACCAGACACAGTCACATGAGGAATACTCAACAACATGACAGCCACACTCCCACCAGACACAGTCACATGAGGAATACTCCACAACATGACAGCCACACTCCCACCAGACAGACAGTCACATGAGGAATACTCAACAACATGACAGCCACACTCCCACCAGACACACATGGAGGAAAACAAACATACAGTCAATAATACAGTAGAAACAGTCACATTTTACAAATGATTTAACCAGGTAAAGGCAAACAAGTCACATGAGGAAAGTAAATAACATACAGCAGACACAGTCACATGAGGAATACACAACATGACAGCCACACTGCCACCAGACACAGTAAACATGAGGAATACACACAAGTTACAACATAAAACAAACATCCCAGTTGTTTCAATAAGTCACATTAGAAACTCCATAACATGATTTTGTGACACTCCAGTCACTGACAGGTGAGAAGTCACAAAGGTAAAGGCAAACATGGCCAAGGCAAACTAAATAAAGACAGTCACATGAAATACAACATGGTGCCACACTCCCACCATGATGGAAGTCACATGCAAAGTAGAACATAACAACACTGGGTTTGACAGACAGTCACATGAAATAAATAACATGACAAATAAAAGTCAAGGAATACTCCACAATACAGTACAGTCACATGAACAACATGACAGCCACATCCCACTAACAGACAGTCACATGAGGAATACTCCACAACATGACAGCCACACTCCCACTGACAGACAGTCACATGAGGAATACTCCACAGACGGCACAACTGACAGACAGTCACATGAGGAATACTCCACAACATGACGGCCAACTCCCACCAGACACAGTCACATGAGGAATACTCCACAACATGACAGCCACACTCCCACTGACAGACAGTCACTTGAGGAATACTCCACAACATGACAGCCACACTCCCACTGACAGACAGTCACATGAGGAATACTCCACAACATGACAGCCACACTCCCACCTGACACAGTCACATGAGGAATACTCCACAACATGACAGCCACACTCCCACTGACAGACAGTCACATGAGGAATACTCCACAACATGACAGCCACACTCCCACTGACAGACAGTCACATGAGGAATACTCCACAACATGACAGCCACACTCCCATGACAGACAGTCACATGAGGAATACTCCACAACATGACAGCCACACTCCCACCAGACACAGTCACATGAGGAATACTCCACAACATGACAGCCACACTCCCACTGACAGACAGTCCATGAGGAATACTCCACAACATGACAGCCACACTCCCCAGAACAGTCACATGAGGAATACTCCACAACATGACAGCCACACTCCCACTGACAGACAGTCACATGAGGAATACTCCACAACATGACGGCCACACTCCCACCAGACACAGTCACATGAGGAATACTCCACAACATGACAGCCACACCCACTGACAGACAGTCACATGAGGAATACTCCACAACATGACGGCCACACTCCCACCAGACAGACAGTCACATGAGGAATACTCCACAACATGACAGCCACACTCCCACTGACAGACAGTCACATGAGGAATACTCCACAACATGACGGCCACACTCCCACCAGACACAGTCACATGAGGAATACTCCACAACATGACAGCCACACTCCCACTGACAGACAGTCACATGAGGAATACTCCACAACATGACAGCCACACTCCCACTGACAGACACAGTCACATGAGGAATACTCCACAACATGACAGCCACTCCTCCCCCAGACACAGTCACATGAGGAATACTCCACAACATGACAGCCACACTCCCACTGACAGACAGTCACATGAGGAATACTCCACAACATGACAGCCACACTCCCACTGACAGACAGTCACATGAGGAATACTCCACAACATGACAGCCACACTCCCACTGACAGACAGTCACATGAGGAATACTCCACAACATGACGGCCACACTCCCACCAGACACAGTCACATGAGGAATACTCCACAACATGACAGCCACACTCCCACTGACAGACAGTCACATGAGGAATACTCCACAACATGACAGCCACACTCCCACTGACAGACAGTCACATGAGGAATACTCCACAACATGACAGCCACACTCCCACTACCAGACACAGTCACATGAGGAATACTCCACAACATGACAGCCACACTCCCACTGACAGACAGTCACATGAGGAATACTCCACAACATGACAGCCACACTCCCACTGACAGACAGTCACATGAGGAATACTCCACAACATGACAGCCACACTCCCACTGACAGACAGTCACATGAGGAATACTCCACAACATGACAGCCACACTCCCACCAGACACAGTCACATGAGGAATACTCCACAACATGACAGCCAGACAGTCACATGAGGAATACTCCACAACATGACAGACAGTCACATGAGGAATACTCCACAACATGACAGCCACACTCCCACTGACAGACAGTCACATGAGGAATACTCCACAACATGACAGCCACACTCCCACAGACACAGTCACATGAGGAATACTCACAACAACAGCCACACTCCCACCACACACAGTCACATGAGGAATACTCCACAACATGACAGCCACACTCCCACAGACAGACAGTCACATGAGGAATACTCCACAACATGACAGCCACACTCCCACTGACAGACAGTCACATGAGGAATACTCCACAACATGACAGCCACACTCCCACCAGACACAGTCACATGAGGAATACTCCACAACATGACAGCCACACTCCCACTGACAGACAGTCACATGAGGAATACTCCACAACATGACAGCCACACTCCTACCAGACACAGTCACATGAGGAATACTCCACAACATGACAGCCATACTCCCACCAGACAGACAGTCACATGAGGAATACTCCACAATATGACAGCCACACTCCCATTTACAAACAGTCACATGAGGAATACTCCACAACATGACAGCCATACTCCCACTGACAGACAGTCACATGAGGAATACTCCACAACATGACGGCCACACTCCCACCAGACACAGTCACTTGAGGAATACTCCACAACATGACAGCCACACTCCCACTGACAGACAGTCACATGAGGAATACTCCACAACATGACAGCCACACTCCCACTGACAGACAGTCACATGAGGAATACTCCACAACATGACAGCCACACTCCCACCAGACACAGTCACATGAGGAATACTCCACAACATGACAGCCACACCCACCAGACACAGTCACATGAGGAATACTCCACAACATGACAGCCATACTCCCACCAGACACAGTCACATGAGGAATACTCCACAACATGACAGCCACACTCCCACTGACAGACAGTCACATGAGGAATACTCCACAACATGACAGCCACACTCCCACTGACAGACAGTCACATGAGGAATACTCCACAACATGACGGCCACACTCCCACCAGACACAGTCACATGAGGAATACTCCACAACATGACAGCCACACTCCCACTGACAGACAGTCACTTGAGGAATACTCCACAACATGACAGCCACACTCCTACCAGACACAGTCACATGAGGAATACTCCACAACATGACGGCCACACTCCTACCAGACACAGTCACATGAGGAATACTCCACAACATGACAGCCACACTCCCACTAACAGACTGTCACATGAGGAATAATCCACAACATGACAGCCACACTCCCACTGACAGACAGTCACATGAGGAATACTCCACAACATGACGGCCACACTCCCACTGACAGACAGTCACATGAGGAATACTCCACAACATGACGGCCACACTCCCACCAGACACAGTCACATGAGGAATACTCCACAACATGACAGCCACACTCCCACTGACAGACAGTCACATGAGGAATACTCCACAACATGACAGCCACACTCCTACCAGACACAGTCACATGAGGAATACTCCACAACATGACAGCCACACTCCTACCAGACACAGTCACATGAGGAATACTCCACAACATGACAGCCACACTCCCACTGACAGACAGTCACATGAGGAATACTCCACAACATGACAGCCACACTCCCACTGACAGACAGTCACATGAGGAATACTCCACAACATGACGGCCACACTCCCACTGACAGACAGTCACATGAGGAATACTCCACAACATGACGGCCACACTCCCACCAGACACAGTCACATGAGGAATACTCCACAACATGACAGCCACACTCCCACTGACAGACAGTCACATGAGGAATACTCCACAACATGACAGCCACACTCCCACAAACAGTCACATGAGGAATACTCAACAACTTGACAACCACACTCCCACTGACAGACAGTCATATGAGTAATACTCCACAACATGACGGCCACACTCCCACCAGACACAGTCACATGAGGAATACTCCACAACATGACGGCCACACTCCCACCAGACACAGTCACATGAGGAATACTCCACAACATGACGGCCACACTCCCACCAGACACAGTCACATGAGGAATACTCCACAACATGACAGCCACACTCCCACTGACACAGTCACATGAGGAATACTCCACAACATGACAGCCACACTCCCACTGACACAGTCACATGAGGAATACTCCACAACATGACAGCCACACTCCCACCAGACACAGTCACATGAGGAATACTCCACAACATGACAGCCACACTCCCACTGACAGACAGTCACATGAGGAATACTCCACAACATGACAGCCACACTCCCACCAGACACAGTCACATGAGGAATACTCCACAACATGACAGCCACACTCCCACCAGACACAGTCACATGAGGAATACTCCACAACATGACAACTCCCATGACACAGTCACATGAGGAATACTCCACAACATGACAGCCACACTCCACCAGACACAGTCACATGAGGAATACTCCACAACATGACAGCCACACTCCCACTGACAGACAGTCACATGAGGAATACTCCACAACATGACAGCCACACTCCCACTGACAGACAGTCACATGAGGAATACTCCACAACATGACAGCCACACTCCCACCAGACACAGTCACATGAGGAATACTCCACAACATGACAGACACAGTCACATGAGGAATACTCCACAACATGACAGCCACACTCCCACTGACAGACAGTCACATGAGGAATACTCCACAACATGACAGCCACACTCCCACCAGACACAGTCACATGAGGAATACTCCACAACATGACAGCCACACTCCCACCAGACACAGTCACATGAGGAATACTCCACAACATGACAGCCACACTCCCACCAGACACAGTCACATGAGGAATACTCCACAACATGACAGCCACACTCCCACTGACAGACAGTCACATGAGGAATACTCCACAACATGACAGCCACACTCCCACTGACAGACAGTCACATGAGGAATACTCCACAACATGACAGCCACACTCCCACCAGACACAGTCACATGAGGAATACTCCACAACATGACAGCCACACTCCCACTGACAGACAGTCACATGAGGAATACTCCACAACATGACAGCCACACTCCCACTGACAGACAGTCACATGAGGAATACTCCACAACATGACAGCCACACTCCCACTGACAGACAGTCACATGAGGAATACTCCACAACATGACAGCCACACTCCCACTGACAGACAGTCACATGAGGAATACTCCACAACATGACAGCCACACTCCCACTGACAGACAGTCACATGAGGAATACTCCACAACATGACAGCCACACTCCCACTGACAGACAGTCACATGAGGAATACTCCACAACATGACAGCCACACTCCCACCAGACACAGTCACAGTCCACAACATGAGGAGACACAGTACTCCACAACATGACAGCCACACTCCCACTGACAGACAGTCACATGAGGAATACTCCACAACATGACGGCCACACTCCCACCAGACACAGTCACATGAGGAATACTCCACAACATGACAGCCACACTCCTACCAGACACAGTCACATGAGGAATACTCCACAACATGACAGCCACACTCCTACCAGACACAGTCACATGAGGAATACTCCACAACATGACAGCCACACTCCCACTGACAGACAGTCACATGAGGAATACTCCACAACATGACAGCCACACTGCCACTGACAGACAGTCACATGAGGAATACTCCACAACATGACAGCCACACTGCCACCAGACACAGTCACATGAGGAATACTCCACAACATGACAGCCACACTCCCACAAACAGTCACATGAGGAATACTCAACAACTTGACAACCACACTCCCACTGACAGACAGTCATATGAGGAATACTCCACAACATGACGGCCACACTCCCACTGACAGACAGTCACATGAGGAATACTCCACAACATGACAGCCACACTCCCACTGACAGACAGTCACATGAGGAATACTCCACAACAGCCACACTCCTACCAGACACAGTCACATGAGGAATACTCCACAACATGACAGCCACACTCCCACCAGACAGAGTCACATGAGGAATACTCCACAACATGACAGCCACACTCCCACTGACAGACAGTCACATGAGGAATACTCCACAACATGACAGCCACACTCCCACTGACAGACAGTCACATGAGGAATACTCCACAACATGACAGCCACACTCCCACTGACAGACAGTCACATGAGGAATACTCCACAACATGACAGCCACACTCCCACTGACAGACAGTCACATGAGGAATACTCCACAACATGACAGCCACACTCCCCTGACAGACAGTCACATGAGGAATACTCCACAACATGACAGCCACACTCCCCTACCAGACACAGTCACATGAGGAATACTCCACAACATGACAGCCACACTCCCTACCAGACACAGTCACATGAGGAATACTCCACAACATGACAGCCACACTCCCACTGACAGACAGTCACATGAGGAATACTCCACAACATGACAGCCACACTCCCACTGACAGACAGTCACATGAGGAATACTCCACAACATGACAGCCACACTCCCACTGACAGACAGTCACATGAGGAATACTCCACAACATGACAGCCACACTCCCACTGACAGACAGTCACATGAGGAATACTCCACAACATGACAGCCACACTCCCACTGACAGACAGTCACATGAGGAATACTCCACAACATGACAGCCACACTCCCACTGACAGACAGTCACATGAGGAATACTCACAACATGACAGCCACACTCCCACTGACAGACAGTCACATGAGGAATACTCCACAACATGACAGCCACACTCCCACTGACAGACAGTCACATGAGGAATACTCCACAACATGACAGCCACACTCCCACTGACAGACAGTCACATGAGGAATACTCCACAACATGACAGCCACACTCCCCTGACAGACAGTCACATGAGGAATACTCCACAACATGACAGCCACACTCCCACCAGACACAGTCACATGAGGAATACTCCACAACATGACAGCCACACTCCCACCAGACACAGTCACATGAGGAATACTCCACAACATGACAGCCACACTCCCACTGACAGACAGTCACATGAGGAATACTCCACAACATGACAGCCACACTCCCACTGACAGACAGTCACATGAGGAATACTCCACAACATGACAGCCACACTCCCACTGACACACAGTCACATGAGGAATACTCCACAACATGACAGCCACACTCCCACTGACAGACAGTCACATGAGGAATACTCCACAACATGACAGCCACACTCCCACTGACAGACAGTCACATGAGGAATACTCCACAACATGACAGCCACACTCCCACTGACAGACAGTCACATGAGGAATACTCCACAACATGACAGACAGACACAGTCACATGAGGAATACTCCACAACATGACAGCCACACTCCTACCAGACACAGTCACATGAGGAATACTCCACAACATGACAGCCACACTCCCACTGACAGACAGTCACATGAGGAATACTCCACAACATGACAGCCACACTCCCACCAGACACAGTCACATGAGGAATACTCCACAACATGACAGCCACACTCCCACCAGACACAGTCACATGAGGAATACTCCACAACATGACAGCCACACTGCCACTGACAGACAGTCACATGAGGA
Organism: Oncorhynchus tshawytscha; assembly: GCF_018296145.1. NCBI lineage: Eukaryota > Metazoa > Chordata > Actinopteri > Salmoniformes > Salmonidae > Oncorhynchus > Oncorhynchus tshawytscha. The sequence goes on from NC_056451.1 coordinate 23,765,851, forward strand.
ATACTCCACAACATGACAGCCACACTGCCACCAGACACAGTCACATGAGGAATACTCCACAACATGACAGCCACACTCCCACCAGACACAGTCACATGAGGAATACTCCACAACATGACAGCCACACTCCCACCAGACACAGTCACATGAGGAATACTCCACAACATGACAGCCACACTCCCACTGACAGACAGTCACATGAGGAATACTCCACAACATGACAGCCACACTCCCACTGACAGACAGTCACATGAGGAATACTCCACAACATGACAGCCACACTCCCACAGACACAGTCACATGAGGAATACTCCACAACATGACGGCCAAACTCCCACTGACAGACAGTCACATGAGGAATACTCCACAACATGACAGCCACACTCCCACTGACAGACAGTCACATGAGTAATACTCCAAAACATGACGGCCACACTCCCACTGACAGACAGTCACATGAGGAATACTCCACAACATGACAGCCACACTCCCACTGACAGACAGTCACTTGAGGAATACTCCACAACATGACGGCCACACTCCTACCAGACACAGTCACATGAGGAATACTCCACAACATGACAGCCACACTCCCACTAACAGACTGTCACATGAGGAATACTCCACAACATGACAGCCACACTCCCACTGACAGACAGTCACATGAGGAATACTCCACAACATGACAGCCACACTCCCACTGACAGACAGTCACATGAGGAATACTCCACAACATGACAGCCACACTCCCACTGACAGACAGTCACATGAGGAATACTCCACAACATGACAGCCACACTCCCACTGACAGACAGTCACATGAGGAATACTCCACAACATGACAGCCACACTCCCACTGACAGACAGTCACATGAGGAATACTCCACAACATGACAGCCACACTCCCTACCAGACACAGTCACATGAGGAATACTCCACAACATGACAGCCACACTCCTACCAGACACAGTCACATGAGGAATACTCCACAACATGACAGCCACACTCCCACCAGACACAGTCACATGAGGAATACTCCACAACATGACAGCCACACTCCCACTGACAGACAGTCACATGAGGAATACTCCACAACATGACAGCCACACTCCCACCAGACACAGTCACATGAGGAATACTCCACAACATGACAGCCACACTCCCACCAGACACAGTCACATGAGGAATACTCCACAACATGACAGCCACACAGACACAGTCACATGAGGAATACTCCACAACATGACAGCCACACTCCCACTGACAGACAGTCACATGAGGAATACTCCACAACATGACAGCCACACTCCCACTGACAGACAGTCACATGAGGAATACTCCACAACATGACAGCCACACTCCCACAGACAGACAGTCACATGAGGAATACTCCACAACATGACAGCCACACTCCCACTGACAGACAGTCACTTGAGGAATACTCCACAACATGACAGCCACACTCCCACTGACAGACAGTCACATGAGGAATACTCCACAACATGACAGCCACACTCCCACTGACAGACAGTCACATGAGGAATACTCCACAACATGACAGCCACACTCCCACTGACAGACAGTCACTTGAGGAATACTCCACAACATGACGGCCACACTCCTACCAGACACAGTCACATGAGGAATACTCCACAACATGACAGCCACATGCCCACTGACAGACAGTCACATGAGGAATACTCCACAACATGACAGCCACACTCCCACTGACAGACAGTCACATGAGGAATACTCCACAACATGACAGCCACACTCCCACTGACAGACAGTCACATGAGGAATACTCCACAACATGACAGCCACACTCCCACTGACAGACAGTCACATGAGGAATACTCCACAACATGACAGCCACACTCCCACTGACAGACAGTCACATGAGGAATACTCCACAACATGACAGCCACACTCCCACTGACAGACAGTCACATGAGGAATACTCCACAACATGACAGCCACACTCCCCTACCAGACACAGTCACATGAGGAATACTCCACAACATGACAGCCACACTCCTACCAGACACAGTCACATGAGGAATACTCACAACATGACAGCCACACTCCCACTGACAGACAGTCACATGAGGAATACTCCACAACATGACAGCCACACTCCCACCAGACACAGTCACATGAGGAATACTCCACAACATGACACAACATGACAGACACAGAATACTCCACAACATGACAGCCACACCCACCAGACACAGTCACATGAGGAATACTCCACAACATGACAGCCACACTCCCACTGACAGACAGTCACATGAGGAATACTCCACAACATGACAGCCACACTCCCACTGACAGACAGTCACATGAGGAATACTCCACAACATGACGGCCATACTCCCACCAGACACAGTCACATGAGGAATACTCCACAACATGACAGCCACACTCCCACCAGACACAGTCACATGAGGAATACTCCACAACATGACAGCCACACTGCCACCAGACACAGTCACATGAGGAATACTCCACAACATGACAGCCACACTCCCACTGACAGACAGTCACATGAGGAATACTCCACAACATGACAGCCACACTCCCACTGACAGACAGTCACATGAGGAATACTCCACAACATGACAGCCACACTCCCACTGACAGACAGTCACAGAATACTCCACAACAGTCACATGAGGAATACTCCACAACATGACAGCCACACTCCCACTGACAGACAGTCACATGAGGAATACTCCACAACATGACAGCCACACTCCTACCAGACACAGTCACATGAGGAATACTCCACAACATGACAGCCACACTCCTACCAGACACAGTCACATGAGGAATACTCCACAACATGACAGCCACACTCCCACTGACAGACAGTCACATGAGGAATACTCCACAACATGACAGCCACACTCCCACTGACAGACAGTCACATGAGGAATACTCCACAACATGACAGCCACACTCCCACTGACAGACAGTCACATGAGGAATACTCCACAACATGACAGCCACACTCCCACTGACAGACAGTCACATGAGGAATACTCCACAACATGACAGCCACACTCCCCCACTGACAGACAGTCACATGAGGAATACTCCACAACATGACAGCCACACTCCCACTGACAGACAGTCACATGAGGAATACTCCACAACATGACAGCCACACTCCCACTGACAGACAGTCACATGAGGAATACTCCACAACATGACAGCCACACTCCCACTGACAGACAGTCACATGAGGAATACTCCACAACATGAGCCACACTCCCACAGACACAGTCACATGAGGAATACTCCACAACATGACAGCCACACTCCCACCAGACACAGTCACATGAGGAATACTCCACAACATGACAGCCACACTCCCACTGACAGACAGTCACATGAGGAATACTCCACAACATGACAGCCACACTCCCACTGACAGACAGTCACATGAGGAATACTCCACAACATGACGGCCACACTCCCACTGACAGACAGTCACATGAGGAATACTCCACAACATGACAGCCACACTCCCACTGACAGACAGTCACATGAGGAATACTCCACAACATGACAGCCACACTCCCACTGACAGACAGTCACATGAGGAATACTCCACAACATGACAGCCACACTCCTACCAGACACAGTCACATGAGGAATACTCCACAACATGACAGCCACACTCCCACTGACAGACAGTCACATGAGGAATACTCCACAACATGACAGCCACACTCCCACTGACAGACAGTCACATGAGGAATACTCCACAACATGACAGCCACACTCCCACTGACAGACAGTCACATGAGGAATACTCCACAACATGACAGCCACACTCCCACTGACAGACAGTCACATGAGGAATACTCCACAACATGACAGCCACACTCCCACTGACAGACAGTCATGAGGAATACTACACAACATGACGGCCACACTCCCATTTGACAGACAGTCACATGAGGAATACTCCACAACATGACAGCCACACTCCTACCAGACACAGTCACATGAGGAATACTCCACAACATGACAGCCACACTCCTACCAGACACAGTCACATGAGGAATACTCCACAACATGACAGCCACACTCCCACTGACAGACAGTCACATGAGGAATACTCCACAACATGACAGCCACACTCCCACCAGACACAGTCACATGAGGAATACTCCACAACATGACAGCCACACTCCCACTGACAGACAGTCACATGAGGAATACTCCACAACATGACAGCCACACTCCCACCAGACACAGTCACATGAGGAATACTCCACAACATGACAGCCACACTCCCACTGACAGACAGTCACATGAGGAATACTCCACAACATGACAGCCACACTCCCACTGACAGACAGTCACATGAGGAATACTCCACAACATGACAGCCACACTCCCACCAGACACAGTCACATGAGGAATACTCCACAACATGACAGCCACACTCCACCAGACACAGTCACATGAGGAATACTCCACAACATGACAGCCACACTCCCACCAGACACAGTCACATGAGGAATACTCCACAACATGACAGCCACACTCCCACTGACAGACAGTCACATGAGGAATACTCCACAACATGACAGCCACACTCCCACTGACAGACAGTCACATGAGGAATACTCCACAACATGACAGCCACACTCCCACTGACAGACAGTCACAGGAGGAATACTCCACAACATGACAGCCACACTCCCACTGACAGACAGTGAGGAATACTCCACAACATGACAGCCACACTCCCACTGACAGACAGTCACATGAGGAATACTCCACAACATGACAGCCACACTCCCCTACCAGACACAGTCACATGAGGAATACTCCACAACATGACAGCCACACTCCCACCAGACACAGTCACATGAGGAATACTCCACAACATGACAGCCACACTCCCACTGACAGATGTCACATGAGGAATACTCCACAACATGACAGCCACACTCCCACTGACAGACAGTCACATGAGGAATACTCCACAACATGACAGCCACACTCCCACTGACAGACAGTCACATGAGGAATACTCCACAACATGACAGCCACACTCCCACTGACAGACAGTCACATGAGGAATACTCCACAACATGACAGCCACACTCCCACTGACAGACAGTCACATGAGGAATACTCCACAACATGACAGCCACACTCCCACTGACAGACAGTCACATGAGGAATACTCCACAACATGACAGCCACACTCCCACTGACAGACAGTCACATGAGGAATACTCCACAACATGACAGCCACACTCCCACTGACAGACAGTCACATGAGGAATACTCCACAACATGACGGCCACACTCCCACCATACACAGTCACATGAGGAATACTCCACAACATGACAGCCACACTCCTACCAGACACAGTCACATGAGGAATACTCCACAACATGACAGCCACACTCCCACTGACAGACTGTCACATGAGGAATACTCCACAACATGACAGCCACACTCCCACTGACAGACAGTCACATGAGGAATACTCCACAACATGACAGCCACACTCCCACTGACAGACAGTCACATGAGGAATACTCCACAACATGACAGCCACACTCCCACTGACACAGTCACATGAGGAATACTCCACAACATGACAGCCACACTCCCACTGACAGACAGTCACATGAGGAATACTCCACAACATGACAGCCACACTCCCACTGACAGACAGTCACATGAGGAATACTCCACAACATGACAGCCACACTCCCACCAGACACAGTCACATGAGGAATACTCCACAACATGACAGCCACACTCCCACCAGACACAGTCACATGAGGAATACTCCACAACATGACAGCCACACTCCCACTGACAGACAGTCACATGAGGAATACTCCACAACATGACAGCCACACTCCCACCAGACACAGTCACATGAGGAATACTCCACAACATGACAGCCACACTCCCACCAGACACAGTCACATGAGGAATACTCCACAACATGACAGCCACACTCCCACCAGACACAGTCACATGAGGAATACTCCACAACATGACAGTCACACTCCCACTGACAGACAGTCACTTGAGGAATACTCCACAACATGACAGCCACACTGCCACTGACAGACAGTCACATGAGGAATACTCCACAACATGACAGCCACACTCCCACTGACAGACAGCCACATGAGGAATACTCCACAACATGACAGCCACACTCCCACTGACAGACAGTCACATGAGGAATACTCCACAACATGACGGCCACACTCCCACTGACAGACAGTCACATGAGGAATACTCCACAACATGACAGCCACACTCCCACTGACAGACAGTCACATGAGGAATACTCCACAACATGACAGCCACACTCCTACCAGACACAGTCACATGAGGAATACTCCACAACATGACAGCCACACTCCCACTAACAGACTGTCACATGAGGAATACTCCACAACATGACAGCCACACTCCCACTGACAGACAGTCACATGAGGAATACTCCACAACATGACAGCCACAATCCCACTGACAGACAGTCACAGGAGGAATACTCCACAACATGACAGCCACACTCCCACTGACAGACAGTCACAGGAGGAATACTCCACAACATGACAGCCACACTCCCACTGACAGACAGTCACAGGAGGAATACTACACAACATGACAGCCACACTCCCACTGACAGACAGTCACATGAGGAATACTCCACAACATGACAGCCACACTCCTACCAGACACAGTCACACTCCACAACATGACAGCCACACTCCCTACCAGACAGTCACATGAGGAATACTCCACAACATGACAGCCACACTCCCACCAGACACAGTCACATGAGGAATACTCCACAACATGACAGCCACACTCCCACTGACAGACAGTCACATGAGGAATACTCCACAACATGACAGCCACACTCCCTACCAGACACAGTCACATGAGGAATACTCCACAACATGACAGCCACACTCCCACTGACAGACAGTCACATGAGGAATACTCCACAACATGACAGCCACACTCCCACTGACAGACAGTCACATGAGGAATACTCCACAACATGACAGCCACACTCCCACCAGACACAGTCACATGAGGAATACTCCACAACATGACAGCCACACTTCCACCAGACACAGTCACATGAGGAATACTCCACAACATGACAGCCACACTCCCACCAGACAGTCACATGAGGAATACTCCACAACATGACAGCCACACTCCCACTGACACAGTCACATGAGGAATACTCCACAACATGACAGCCACACTCCTGACAGACACAGTCACATGAGGAATACTCCACAACATGACAGCCACACTCCCACTGACAGACAGTCACATGAGGAATACTCCACAACATGACAGCCACAACATGACACAGTCACATGAGGAATACTCCACAACATGACAGCCACACTCCTACCAGACACAGTCACATGAGGAATACTCCACAACATGACAGCCACACTCCCACTGACAGACAGTCACATGAGGAATACTCCACAACATGACAGCCACACTCCTACAGACACAGTCACATGAGGAATACTCCACAACATGACAGCCACACTCCCCTACCAGACACAGTCACATGAGGAATACTCCACAACATGACAGCCACACTCCCACTGACAGACAGTCACATGAGGAATACTCCACAACATGACAGCCACACTCCCACAGACACAGTCACATGAGGAATACTCCACAACATGACAGCCACACTCCCACCAGACACAGTCACATGAGGAATACTCCACAACATGACAGCCACACTCCCACTGACAGACAGTCACATGAGGAATACTCCACAACATGACAGCCACACTCCCACCAGACACAGTCACATGAGGAATACTCCACAACATGACAGCCACACTCCCACCAGACACAGTCACATGAGGAATACTCCACAACATGACGGCCACACTCCCACCAGACACAGTCACAAGAGGAATACTCCACAACATGACAGCCACACTGCCACTGACAGACAGTCACATGAGGAATACTCCACAACATGACAGCCACACTCCCACCAGACACAGTCACATGAGGAATACTCCACAACATGACAGCCACACTCCCACCAGAAACAGTCACATGAGGAATACTCCACAACATGACAGCCACACTCCCACTGACAGACAGTCACATGAGGAATACTCCACAACATGACAGCCACACTGCCACCAGACACAGTCACATGAGGAATACTCCACAACATGACAGCCACACTCCCACCAGACACAGTCACATGAGGAATACTCCACAACATGACAGCCACACTCCCACCAGACACAGTCACATGAGGAATACTCCACAACATGACAGCCACAGTCCCACTGACAGACAGTCACATGAGGAATACTCCACAACATGACAGCCACACTCCCACTGACAGACAGTCACATGAGGAATACTCCACAACATGACAGCCACACTCCCACCAGACACAGTCACATGAGGAATACTCCACAACATGACAGCCACACTCCCACTGACAGACAGTCATGAGGAATACTCCACAACATGACAGCCACACTCCCACTGACAGACAGTCACATGAGGAATACTCCACAACATGACAGCCACACTCCCACTGACAGACAGTCACATGAGGAATACTCCACAACATGACAGCCACACTCCCACTGACAGACAGTCACATGAGGAATACTCCACAACATGACAGCCACACTCCCACTGACAGACAGTCACATGAGGAATACTCCACAACATGACAGCCACACTCCCACTGACAGACAGTCACATGAGGAATACTCCACAACATGACAGCCACACTCCCACTGACAGACAGTCACATGAGGAATACTCCACAACATGACAGCCACACTCCCACTGACAGACAGTCACATGAGGAATACTCCACAACATGACAGCCACACTCCCACTGACAGACAGTCACATGAGGAATACTCCACAACATGACGTGCCACACTCCCACCAGACACAGTCACATGAGGAATACTCCACAACATGACAGCCACACTCCCACTGACAGACAGTCACATGAGGAATACTCCACAACATGACAGCCACACTCCCACTGACAGACAGTCACATGAGGAATACTCCACAACATGACAGCCACACTCCCACTGACAGACAGTCACATGAGGAATACTCCACAACATGACAGCCACACTCCCACTGACAGACAGTCACAGTCCACAACATGACAGCCACACTCCCACTGACAGACAGTCACATGAGGAATACTCCACAACATGACAGCCACACTCCCACTGACACAGTCACATGAGGAATACTCCACAACATGACAGCCACACTCCTACCAGACACAGTCACATGAGGAATACTCCACAACATGACAGCCACACTCCCACTGACAGACAGTCACATGAGGAATACTCCACAACATGACAGCCACACTCCCACTGACAGACAGTCACATGAGGAATACTCCACAACATGACAGCCACACTCCCACCAGACACAGTCACATGAGGAATACTCCACAACATGACAGCCACACTCCACCAGACACAGTCACATGAGGAATACTCCACAACATGACAGCCACACTCCCACCAGACACAGTCACATGAGGAATACTCCACAACATGACAGCCACACTCCCACTGACACAGTCACATGAGGAATACTCCACAACATGACAGCCACACTCCTACCAGACACAGTCACATGAGGAATACTCCACAACATGACAGCCACACTCCCACTGACAGACAGTCACATGAGGAATACTCCACAACATGACGGCCACACTCCCACCATACACAGTCACATGAGGAATACTCCACAACATGACGGCCATACTCCCACCAGACACAGTCACATGAGGAATACTCCACAACATGATGGCCACACTTCCACCGGACACAGTCACATGAGGAATACTCCACAACATGACAGCCACACTGCCACTGACAGACAGTCACATGAGGAATACTCCACAACATGACAGCCACACTGCCACCAGACACAGTCACATGAGGAATACTCCACAACATGACAGCCACACTCCCACCAGACACAGTCACATAAGGAATACTCCACAACATGACAGCCACACTCCCACTGACAGACAGTCACATGAGGAATACTCCACAACATGACAGCCCACCAGACACAGTCACATGAGGAATACTCCACAACATGACAGCCACACTCCCACAGACAGTCACATGAGGAATACTCCACAACATGACAGCCACACTCCCACTGACAGACAGTCACATGAGGAATACTCCACAACATGACAGCCACACTCCCACTGACAGACAGTCACATGAGGAATACTCCACAACATGACAGCCACACTCCCACCAGACACAGTCACATGAGGAATACTCCACAACATGACAGCCACACTCCCACTGACAGACAGTCACATGAGGAATACTCCACAACATGACAGCCACACTCCCACTGACAGACAGTCACATGAGGAATACTCCACAACATGACAGCCACACTCCCACTGACAGACAGTCACATGAGGAATACTCCACAACATGACAGCCACACTCCCACTGACAGACAGTCACATGAGGAATACTCCACAACATGACAGCCACACTCCCACTGACAGACAGTCACATGAGGAATACTCCACAACATGACAGCCACACTCCCACTGACAGACAGTCACATGAGGAATACTCCACAACATGACAGCCACACTCCCACTGACAGACAGTCACATGAGGAATACTCCACAACATGACAGCCACACTCCCCACCAGACACAGTCACATGAGGAATACTCCACAACATGACAGCCACACTCCCACTGACAGACACAGTCACATGAGGAATACTCCACAACATGACAGCCACACTCCCACTGACAGACAGTCACATGAGGAATACTCCACAACATGACAGCCACACTCCCACTGACAGACAGTCACATGAGGAATACTCCACAACATGACGGCCACACTCCCACCAGACACAGTCACATGAGGAATACTCCACAACATGACAGCCACACTCCCACTGACAGACAGTCACATGAGGAATACTCCACAACATGACAGCCAACTCCCATGACAGACAGTCACATGAGGAATACTCCACAACATGACAGCCACACTCCCACTGACAGACAGTCACATGAGGAATACTCCACAACATGACAGCCACACTCCCACTGACAGACAGTCACATGAGGAATACTCCACAACATGACAGCCACACTCCCACTGACAGACAGTCACATGAGGAATACTCCACAACATGACAGCCACACTCCCATTTACAGACAGTCACATGAGGAATACTCCACAACATGACAGCCATACTCCCACTGACAGACAGTCACATGAGGAATACTCCACAACATGACGGCCACACTCCCACCAGACACAGTCACTTGAGGAATACTCCACAACATGACAGCCACACTGCCACCAGACACAGTCACATGAGGAATACTCCACAACATGACGGCCACAGTCACATGAGGAATACTCCACAACATGACGGCCACACTCCCACTGACAGACAGTCACTTGAGGAATACTCCACAACATGACAGCCACACTCCCACTGACAGACAGTCACATGAGGAATACTCCACAACATGACAGCCACACTCCCACTGACAGACAGTCACATGAGGAATACTCCACAACATGACAGCCACACTCCCACTGACAGACAGTCACATGAGGAATACTCCACAACATGACAGCCACACTCCCACTGACAGACAGTCACATGAGGAATACTCCACAACATGAGACACAGTCACATGAGGAATACTCCACAACATGACAGCCACACTCCTACCAGACACAGTCACATGAGGAATACTCCACAACATGACAGCCACACTCCCACTGACAGACAGTCACATGAGGAATACTCCACAACATGACAGCCACACTCCCACTGACAGACAGTCACATGAGGAATACTCCACAACATGACGGCCACACTCCCACCAGACACAGTCACATGAGGAATACTCCACAACATGACAGCCACACTCCTACCAGACACAGTCACATGAGGAATACTCCACAACATGACAGCCACACTCCCACTGACAGACAGTCACATGAGGAATACTCCACAACATGACAGCCACACTCCCACTGACAGACAGTCACATGAGGAATACTCCACAACATGACAGCCACACTCCCAACTGACCAGACACAGTCACATGAGGAATACTCCACAACATGACAGCCACACTGCCACCAGACACAGTCACATGAGGAATACCCACAACATGACAGCCACACTCCCACTGACACAGTCACATGAGGAATACTCCACAACATGACAGCCACACTCCCACCAGACACAGTCACATGAGGAATACTCCACAACATGACAGCCACACTCCCACTGACAGACAGTCACATGAGGAATACTCCACAACATGAGCCACACTCCCACCAGACACAGTCACATGAGGAATACTCCACAACATGCCACACTCCCACAGACACAGTCACATGAGGAATACTCCACAACATGACAGCCACACTTCCACCAGACACAGTCACATGAGGAATACTCCACAACATGACAGCCACACTGCCACTGACAGACAGTCACATGAGGAATACTCCACAACATGACAGCCACACTCCCCACCAGACACAGTCACAGACAGTCCACAACATGACAGCCACACTCCCACCAGACAGTACTCCACAACATGACAGCCACACTCCCACTGACAGACAGTCACATGAGGAATACTCCACAACATGACAGCCACACTCCCACCAGACACAGTCACATGAGGAATACTCCACAACATGACAGCCACACTCCCACCAGACACAGTCACATGAGATACTCCACAACATGACAGCCACACTCCCACTGACAGACAGTCACATGAGGAATACTCCACAACATGACAGCCACACTCCCACTGACAGACAGTCACATGAGGAATACTCCACAACATGACAGCCACACTCCCACCAGACACAGTCACATGAGTCCACAACATGACAGCCACACTCCCACTGACAGACAGTCACTTGAGGAATACTCCACAACATGACAGCCACACTCCCACTGACAGACTGTCACATGAGGAATACTCCACAACATGACAGCCACACTCCCACTGACAGACAGTCACATGAGGAATACTCCACAACATGACAGCCACACTCCCACTGACAGACAGTCACATGAGGAATACTCCACAACATGACAGCCACACTCCCACTGACAGACAGTCACATGAGGAATACTCCACAACATGACAGCCACACTCCCACTGACAGACAGTCACATGAGGAATACTCCACAACATGACAGCCACACTCCCACTGACAGACAGTCACATGAGGAATACTCCACAACATGACAGCCACACTCCCACCAGACACAGTCACATGAGGAATACTCCACAACATGACAGCCACACTCCCACCAGACACAGTCACATGAGGAATACTCCACAACATGACAGCCACACTCCCACTGACAGACAGTCACATGAGGAATACTCCACAACATGACGGCCACACTCCCACTGACAGACAGTCACATGAGGAATACTCCACAACATGACAGCCACACTCCCACCAGACACAGTCACATGAGGAATACTCCACAACATGACAGCCACACTCCCACTGACAGACAGTCACATGAGGAATACTCCACAACATGACAGCCACACTCCCACTGACAGACAGTCACATGAGGAATACTCCACAACATGACAGCCACACTCCCACTGACAGACAGTCACATGAGGAATACTCCACAACATGACAGCCACACTCCCACTGACAGACAGTCACATGAGGAATACTCCACAACATGACAGCCACACTCCCACTGACAGACAGTCACATGAGGAATACTCCACAACATGACAGCCACACTCCCACTGACAGACAGTCACATGAGGAATACTCCACAACATGACAGCCACACTCCCACTGACAGACAGTCACATGAGGAATACTCCACAACATGCCACACTCCCACCAGACACAGTCACATGAGGAATACTCCACAACATGACAGCCACACTCCTACCAGACACAGTCACATGAGGAATACTCCACAACATGACAGCCACACTCCCACTGACAGACTGTCACATGAGGAATACTCCACAACATGACAGCCACACTCCCACTGACAGACAGTCACATGAGGAATACTCCACAACATGACAGCCACACTCCCACTGACAGACAGTCACATGAGGAATACTCCACAACATGACAGCCACACTCCCACTGACAGACAGTCACATGAGGAATACTCCACAACATGACAGCCACACTCCCACTGACAGACAGTCACATGAGGAATACTCCACAACATGACAGCCACACTCCCACTGACAGACAGTCACATGAGGAATACTCCACAACATGACAGCCACACTCCTACCAGACACAGTCACATGAGGAATACTCCACAACATGACAGCCACACTCCCTACCAGACACAGTCACATGAGGAATACTCCACAACATGACAGCCACACTCCCACTGACAGACAGTCACATGAGGAATACTCCACAACATGACAGCCACACTCCCACCAGACACAGTCACATGAGGAATACTCCACAACATGACAGCCACATGACAGACAGTCACATGAGGAATACTCCACAACATGACAGCCACACTCCCACCAGACACAGTCACATGAGGAATACTCCACAACATGACAGCCACACTCCCACCAGACAGACAGTCACATGAGGAATACTCCACAACATGACAGCCACACTCCCACTGACAGACAGTCACATGAGGAATACTCCACAACATGACAGCCACACTCCCTGACAGACAGTCACATGAGGAATACTCCACAACATGACGGCCACACTCCCACCAGACACAGTCACATGAGGAATACTCCACAACATGACAGCCACACTCCCACTGACAGACAGTCACTTGAGGAATACTCCACAACATGACAGCCACACTCCCACTGACAGACAGTCACATGAGGAATACTCCACAACATGACAGCCACACTCCCACTGACAGACAGTCACATGAGGAATACTCCACAACATGACAGCCACACTCCCACTGACAGACAGTCACATGAGGAATACTCCACAACATGACAGCCACACTCCCACTGACAGACAGTCACATGAGGAATACTCCACAACATGACAGCCACACTCCCCCACTGACAGACAGTCACATGAGGAATACTCCACAACATGACAGCCACACTCCCACTGACAGACAGTCACATGAGGAATACTCCACAACATGACAGCCACACTCCCACCAGACACAGTCACATGAGGAATACTCCACAACATGACAGCCACACTCCCACCAGACACAGTCACATGAGGAATACTCCACAACATGACAGCCACACTCCCACTGACAGACAGTCACATGAGGAATACTCCACAACATGACAGCCACACTCCCACTGACAGACAGTCACATGAGGAATACTCCACAACATGACAGCCACACTCCCACCAGACACAGTCACATGAGGAATACTCCACAACATGACAGCCACAATCCCACTGACAGACAGTCACATGAGGAATACTCCACAACATGACGGCCAAACTCCCACTGACAGACAGTCACATGAGGAATACTCCACAACATGACAGCCACACTCCCACTGACAGACAGTCACATGAGGAATACTCCACAACATGACAGCCACACTCCCATTTACAGACAGTCACATGAGGAATACTCCACAACATGACAGCCACACTCCCACTGACAGACAGTCACATGAGGAATACTCCACAACATGACAGCCACACTCCCACTGACAGACAGTCACATGAGGAATACTCCACAACATGACAGCCACACTCCCACTGACAGACAGTCACATGAGGAATACTCCACAACATGACAGCCACACTCCCACCAGACACAGTCACATGAGGAATACTCCACAACATGACATACCAGACACAGTCACATGAGGAATACTCCACAACATGACAGCCACACTCCCACTGACAGACAGTCACATGAGGAATACTCCACAACATGACAGCCACACTCCCACTGACAGACAGTCACATGAGGAATACTCCACAACATGACAGCCACACTCCCACTGACAGACAGTCACATGAGGAATACTCCACAACATGACAGCCACACTCCCACTGACAGACAGTCACATGAGGAATACTCCACAACATGACAGCCACACTCCCACTGACAGACAGTCACATGAGGAATACTCCACAACATGACAGCCACACTCCCACTGACAGACAGTCACATGAGGAATACTCCACAACATGACAGCCACACTCCACCACCAGACACAGTCACATGAGGAATACTCCACAACATGACAGCCACACTCCTACCAGACACAGTCACATGAGGAATACTCCACAACATGACAGCCACACTCCCACTGACAGACAGTCACATGAGGAATACTCCACAACATGAGGCCATACTCCCACCAGACACAACATGAGGCTCCACAACATGACAGCCCACTCCCACAGACACAGTCACATGAGGAATACTCCACAACATGACAGCCACACTCCCACTGACAGACAGTCACATGAGGAATACTCCACAACATGACAGCCACACTGCCACCAGACACAGTCACATGAGGAATACTCCACAACATGACAGCCACACTCCCACCAGACACAGTCACATGAGGAATACTCCACAACATGACAGCTACACTCCCACCAGACACAGTCACATGAGGAATACTCCACAACATGACAGTCACACTCCCACTGACAGACAGTCACTTGAGGAATACTCCACAACATGACAGCCACACTGCCACTGACAGACAGTCACATGAGGAATACTCCACAACATGACAGCCACACTCCCACCAGACACAGTCACATGAGGAATACTCCACAACATGACAGCCACACTCCCACTGACAGACAGTCACATGAGGAATACTCCACAACATGACAGCCACACTCCCACTGACAGACAGTCACATGAGGAATACTCCACAACATGACAGCCACACTCCCACTGACAGACAGTCACATGAGGAATACTCCACAACATGACGGCCACACTCCCACTGACAGACAGTCACATGAGGAATACTCCACAACATGACAGCCACACTCCCACTGACAGACAGTCACATGAGGAATACTCCACAACATGACAGCCACACTCCTACCAGACACAGTCACATGAGGAATACTCCACAACATGACAGCCACACTCCCACTAACAGACTGTCACATGAGGAATACTCCACAACATGACAGCCACACTCCAACTGACAGACAGTCACATGAGGAATACTCCACAACATGACAGCCACACTCCCACTGACAGACAGTCACATGAGGAATACTCCACAACATGACAGCCACACTCCCACTGACAGACAGTCACAGGAGGAATACTCCACAACATGACAGCCACACTCCCACTGACAGACAGTCACAGGAGGAATACTACACAACATGACGGCCACACTCCCATTTACAGACAGTCACATGAGGAATACTCCACAACATGACAGCCACACTCCTACCAGACACAGTCACATGAGGAATACTCCACAACATGACAGCCACACTCCTACCAGACACAGTCAAATGAGGAATACTCCACAACATGACAGCCACACTCCCACTGACAGACAGTCACATGAGGAATACTCCACAACATGACAGCCACACTCCCACTGACAGACAGTCACATGAGGAATACTCCACAACATGACAGCCACACTCCCACCAGACACAGTCACATGAGGAATACTCCACAACATGACAGCCACACTCCCACTGACAGACAGTCACATGAGGAATACTCCACAACATGACAGCCACACTCCCACTGACAGACAGTCACATGAGGAATACTCCACAACAGTCCCACCAGACACAGTCACATGAGGAATACTCCACAACATGACAGCCACACTGACAGACACAGTCACATGAGGAATACTCCACAACATGACAGCCACACTCCCTACCAGACACAGTCACATGAGGAATACTCCACAACATGACAGCCACACTCCCACAGACACAGTCACATGAGGAATACTCCACAACATGACAGCCACACTCCCACCAGACACAGTCACATGAGGAATACTCCACAACATGACAGCCACACTCCCACTGACAGACAGTCACATGAGGAATACTCCACAACATGACAGCCACACTCCCACTGACAGACAGTCACATGAGGAATACTCCACAACATGACGGCCACACTCCCACCAGACACAGTCACATGAGGAATACTCCACAACATGACAGCCACACTCCCACTGACAGACAGTCACATGGAATACTCCACAACATGACAGCCACACTCCCACTGACAGACAGTCACATGAGGAATACTCCACAACATGACAGCCACACTCCCACCAGACACAGTCACATGAGGAATACTCCACAACATGACAGCCACACTCCCACTGACAGACAGTCACATGAGGAATACTCCACAACATGACAGCCACACTCCCACCAGACACAGTCACATGAGGAATACTCCACAACATGACAGACACAGTCACACTCCACAACATGACAGACAGACAGTCACATGAGGAATACTCCACAACATGACAGCCACACTCCCACCAGACACAGTCAGATGAGGAATACTCCACAACATGACAGCCACACTCCTACCAGACACAGTCACATGAGGAATACTCCACAACATGACAGCCACACTCCCACCAGACACAGTCACATGAGGAATACTCCACAACATGACAGCCACACTCCCACTGACAGACAGTCACTTGAGGAATACTCCACAACATGACGGCCACACTCCTACCAGACACAGTCACATGAGGAATACTCCACAACATGACAGCCACACTCCCACTGACAGACAGTCACATGAGGAATACTCCACAACATGACAGCCACACTCCTACCAGACACAGTCACATGAGGAATACTCCACAACATGACAGCCACACTCCCACTGACAGACAGTCACATGAGGAATACTCCACAACATGACAGCCACACTCCCACTGACAGACAGTCACATGAGGAATACTCCACAACATGACAGCCACACTCCCACCAGACACAGTCACATGAGGAATACTCCACAACATGACAGCCACACTCCCACTGACAGACAGTCACATGAGGAATACTCCACAACATGACAGCCACACTCCCACCAGACAGACAGTCACATGAGGAATACTCCACATGACAGCCACACTCCCACTGACAGACAGTCACATGAGGAATACTCCACAACATGACAGCCACACTCCCACTGACAGACAGTCACATGAGGAATACTCCACAACATGACAGCCACACTCCCAACATGACAGACACAGTCACATGAGGAATACTCCACAACATGACAGCCACACTCCCACTGACAGACAGTCACATGAGGAATACTCCACAACATGACAGCCACACTCCCACTGACAGACAGTCACATGAGGAATACTCCACAACATGACAGCCACACTCCTACCAGACACAGTCACATGAGGAATACTCCACAACATGACAGCCACACTCCCACTGACAGACAGTCACATGAGGAATACTCCACAACATGACAGCCACACTCCCACCAGACACAGTCACATGAGGAATACTCCACAACATGACAGCCACACTCCCACTGACAGACAGTCACATGAGGAATACTCCACAACATGACAGCCACACTCCCACTGACAGACAGTCACATGAGGAATACTCCACAACATGACAGCCACACTCCCACCAGACACAGTCACATGAGGAATACTCCACAACATGACAGCCACACTCCCACCAGACACAGTCACATGAGGAATACTCCACAACATGACAGCCACACTCCACTGACAGACACAGTCACATGAGGAATACTCCACAACATGACAGCCACACTCCCACTGACAGACAGTCACATGAGGAATACTCCACAACATGACAGCCACACTCCCACCAGACACACAACATGACACTCCCACTGACAGACAGTCATGAGGAATACTCCACAACATGACAGCCACACTCCCACTGACAGACAGTCACATGAGGAATACTCCACAACATGACAGCCACACTCCCACTGACAGACAGTCACATGAGGAATACTCCACAACATGACGGCCACACTCCCACTGACAGACAGTCACATGAGGAATACTCCACAACATGACGGCCACACTCCCACCAGACACAGTCACATGAGGAATACTCCACAACATGACAGCCACACTCCCACTGACAGACAGTCACATGAGGAATACTCCACAACATGACAGCCACACTCCTACCAGACACAGTCACATGAGGAATACTCCACAACATGACAGCCACACTCCCACTGACAGACAGTCACATGAGGAATACTCCACAACATGACAGCCACACTCCCACTGACAGACAGTCACATGAGGAATACTCCACAACATGACAGCCACACTCCCACTGACAGACAGTCACTTGAGGAATACTCCACAACATGACAGCCACACTCCCACTAACAGACTGTCACATGAGGAATACTCCACAACATGACAGCCACACTCCCACTGACAGACAGTCACATGAGGAATACTCCACAACATGACGGCCACACTCCCACTGACAGACAGTCACATGAGGAATACTCCACAACATGACGGCCACACTCCCACCAGAACAGTCACATGAGGAATACTCCACAACATGACAGCCACACTCCCACAGACAGTCACATGAGGAATACTCCACAACATGACAGCCACACTCCTACCAGACACAGTCACATGAGGAATACTCCACAACATGACAGCCACACTCCCTACCAGACACAGTCACATGAGGAATACTCCACAACATGACAGCCACACTCCCACTGACAGACACAGTCACATGAGGAATACTCCACAACAACATACCAGACACAGTCACATGAGGCCACAACATGACAGCCACACTCCCACTGACAGACAGTCACATGAGGAATACTCCACAACATGACAGCCACACTCCCACCAGACACAGTCACATGAGGAATACTCCACAACATGACAGCCACACTCCCACTGACAGACAGTCACATGAGGAATACTCCACAACATGACAGCCACACTCCCACTGACAGACAGTCACATGAGGAATACTCCACAACATGACAGCCACACTCCCACCAGACACAGTCACATGAGGAATACTCCACAACATGACAGCCACACTCCCACTGACAGACAGTCACATGAGGAATACTCCACAACATGACAGCCACACTCCCACTGACAGACAGTCACATGAGGAATACTCCACAACATGACAGCCACACTCCCACTGACAGACAGTCACATGAGGAATACTCCACAACATGACAGCCACACTCCCACTGACAGACAGTCACATGAGGAATACTCCACAACATGACAGCCACACTCCCACTGACAGACACATGAGGAATACTCCACAACATGCCACGGCCACACTCCTACCAGACACAGTCACATGAGGAATACTCCACAACATGACAGCCACACTCCCACTGACAGACAGTCACATGAGGAATACTCCACAACATGACAGCCACACTCCTACCAGACACAGTCACATGAGGAATACTCCACAACATGACAGCCACACTCCCACTGACAGACAGTCACATGAGGAATACTCCACAACATGACAGCCACACTCCCACTGACAGACAGTCACATGAGGAATACTCCACAACATGACAGCCACACTCCCACAGACAGTCACATGAGGAATACTCCACAACATGACAGCCACACTCCCACCAGACACAGTCACATGAGGAATACTCCACAACATGACAGCCACACTCCCACAGACACAGTCACATGAGGAATACTCCACAACATGACAGCCAACATGACAGACAGTCACATGAGGAATACTCCACAACATGACCAGACACAGTCACATGAGGAATACTCCACAACATGACAGCCACACTCCCACTGACAGACAGTCACATGAGGAATACTCCACAACATGACAGCCACACTCCCACTGACAGACAGTCACATGAGGAATACTCCACAACATGACAGCCACACTCCCACTGACAGACAGTCACATGAGGAATACTCCACAACATGACGGCCACACTCCCCCACCAGAGAACAGTCACATGAGGAATACTCCACAACATGACAGCCACACTCCCCTGACAGACACAGTCACATGAGGAATACTCCACAACATGACAGCCACACTCCCACCAGACACAGTCACATGAGGAATACTCCACAACATGACAGCCACACTCCCACTGACAGACAGTCACATGAGGAATACTCCACAACATGACGGCCACACTCCCACCAGACAGACAGTCACATGAGGAATACTCCACAATATGACAGCCACACTCCCATTTACAGACAGTCACATGAGGAATACTCCACAACATGACAGCCACACTCCCACCAGACACAGTCACATGAGGAATACTCCACAACATGACAGCCACACTCCCACCAGACACAGTCACATGAGGAATACTCCACAACATGACAGCCACACTCCCACTGACAGACAGTCACATGAGGAATACTCCACAACATGACAGCCACACTCCCACCAGACACAGTCACATGAGGAATACTCCACAACATGACAGCACACTCCCACTGACAGACAGTCACATGAGGAATACTCCACAACATGACAGCCACACTCCCACTGACAGACAGTCACATGAGGAATACTCCACAACATGACAGCCACACTCCCACTGACAGACAGTCACATGAGGAATACTCCACAACATGACAGCCACACTCCCACTGACAGACAGTCACATGAGGAATACTCCACAACATGACAGCCACACTCCCACTGACAGACACAGTCACATGAGGAATACTCCACAACATGACAGCCACACTCCCACTGACAGACAGTCACATGAGGAATACTCCACAACATGACAGCCACACTCCTACCAGACACAGTCACATGAGGAATACTCCACAACATGACAGCCACACTCCCACTGACAGACAGTCACATGAGGAATACTCCACAACATGACAGCCACACTCCCACTGACAGACAGTCACATGAGGAATACTCCACAACATGACAGCCACACTCCCACTGACAGACAGTCACATGAGGAATACTCCACAACATGACAGCCACACTCCCACTGACAGACAGTCACATGAGGAATACTCCACAACATGACAGCCACACTCCCACTGACAGACAGTCACATGAGGAATACTCCACAACATGACAGCCACACTGCCACCAGACACAGTCACATGAGGAATACTCCACAACATGACAGCCACACTCCCACCAGACACAGTCACATGAGGAATACTCCACAACATGACAGCCACACTCCCACTGACAGACAGTCACATGAGGAATACTCCACAACATGACGGCCAACTCCCACTGACAGACAGTCACATGAGGAATACTCCACAACATGACAGCCACACTCCCACTGACAGACAGTCACATGAGGAATACTCCACAACATGACAGCCACACTCCCACCAGACACAGTCACATGAGGAATACTCCACAACATGACAGCCACACTCCCACTGACAGACAGTCACATGAGGAATACTCCACAACATGACAGCCACACTCCCACTGACAACAGTCACATGAGGAATACTCCACAACATGACAGCCACACTCCCACCAGACACAGTCACATGAGGAATACTCCACAACATGACAGCCACACTCCCACTGACAGACAGTCACATGAGGAATACTCCACAACATGACAGCCACACTCCCACTGACAGACAGTCACATGAGGAATACTCCACAACATGACAGCCACACTCCCACTGACAGACAGTCACATGAGGAATACTCCACAACATGACAGCCACACTCCCACTGACAGACAGTCACATGAGGAATACTCCACCACAACATGACATGAGGAATACTCCACAACATGACAGCCACACTCCCACCAGACACAGTCACATGAGGAATACTCCACAACATGACGGCCACACTCCCACCAAACACAGTCACATGAGGAATACTCCACAACATGACGGCCATACTCCCACCAGACACAGTCACATGAGGAATACTCCACAACATGACAGCCACACTCCTACCAGACACAGTGACATGAGGAATACTCCACAACATGACAGCCACACTCCCACTTACACAGTCACATGAGGAATACTCCACAACATGACAGCCACACTCCCACTGACAGACAGTCACTTGAGGAATACTCCACAACATGACGGCCACATTCGTACCAGACACAGTCACATGAGGAATAATCCACAACATGACAGCCACACTCCCACTGACAGACAGTCACATGAGGAATACTCCACAACATGACAGACACAGTCACATGAGGAATACTCCACAACATGACAGCCCACAGACTGACAGACAGTCACATGAGGAATACTCCACAACATGACAGCCACACTCCCACTGACAGACAGTCCCATGAGGAATAGTCCACAACATGACAGCCACACTGCCACCAGACACAGTCACATGAGGAATACTCCACAACATGACGGCCACACTCCCACTGACAGACACAGTCACATGAGGAATACTCCACAACATGACGGCCACACTCCCACTGACAGACAGTCACATGAGGAATACTCCACAACATGACAGCCACACTCCCACTGACAGACAGTCACATGAGGAATACTCCACAACATGACAGCCACACTCCCACTGACAGACAGTCACATGAGGAATACTCCACAAGGACGGCCATACTCCACCAGACACAGTCACATGAGGAATACTCCACAACATGACAGCCACACTCCCACTGACAGACAGTCACATGAGGAATACTCCACAACATGACAGCCACACTCCCACTGACAGACAGTCACATGAGGAATACTCCACAACATGACAGCCACACTCCCACCAGACACAGTCACATGAGGAATACTCCACAACATGACAGCCACACTCCCACCAGACACAGTCACATGAGGAATACTCCACAACATGACAGCCACACTCCCACAGACACAGTCACATGAGGAATACTCCACAACATGACAGCCACACTCCCACCAGACACAGTCACATGAGGAATACTCCACAACATGACAGCCACACTCCCACTGACAGACAGTCACATGAGGAATACTCCACAACATGACAGACAGTCACACACTCCACAACATGACAGCCACACTCCCACTGACAGACAGTCACATGAGGAATACTCCACAACATGACAGCCACACTCCCACTGACAGACAGTCACATGAGGAATACTCCACAACATGACGGCCACACTCCCACTGACAGACAGTCACATGAGGAATACTCCACAACATGACGGCCACACTCCCACCAGACACAGTCACATGAGGAATACTCCACAACATGACAGCCACACTCCCACTGACAGACAGTCACTTGAGGA
The DNA here is from genome assembly GCF_018296145.1 of Oncorhynchus tshawytscha. Taxonomy (NCBI): domain Eukaryota; kingdom Metazoa; phylum Chordata; class Actinopteri; order Salmoniformes; family Salmonidae; genus Oncorhynchus; species Oncorhynchus tshawytscha. The sequence goes on from NC_056451.1 coordinate 23,791,280, forward strand.
ATACTCCACAACATGACGGCCACACTCCTACCAGACACAGTCACATGAGGAATACTCCACAACATGACAGCCACACTCCCACTGACAGACAGTCACTTGAGGAATACTCCACAACATGACGGCCATACTCCTACCAGACACAGTCACATGAGGAATACTCCACAACATGACAGCCACACTCCCACTGACAGACAGTCACATGAGGAATACTCCACAACATGACAGCCACACTCCCACTGACAGACAGTCACATGAGGAATACTCCACAACATGACGGCCACACTCCCACCAGACACAGTCACATGAGGAATACTCCACAACATGACAGCCACACTCCCACCAGACACAGTCACATGAGGAATACTCCACAACATGACAGCCACACTCCCACTGACAGACAGTCACATGAGGAATACTCCACAACATGACAGCCACACTCCCACTGACAGACAGTCACATGAGGAATACTCAACAACATGACAGCCACACTCCCACTGACAGACAGTCACATGAGGAATACTCCACAACATGACGGCCACACTCCCACCAGACACAGTCACATGAGGAATACTCCACAACATGACAGCCACACTCCCACTGACAGACAGTCACATGAGGAATACTCCACAACATGACAGCCACACTCCCACTGACAGACAGTCACATGAGGAATACTCCACAACATGACAGCCACACTCCCACCAGACACAGTCACATGAGGAATACTCCACAACATGACAGCCACACTCCACACATGACAGACAGTCACATGAGGAATACTCCACAACATGACAGCCACACTCCCACTGACAGACAGTCACATGAGGAATACTCCACAACATGACAGCCACACTCCCACAGACACAGTCACATGAGGAATACTCCACAACATGACAGCCACACTCCCACTGACAGACAGTCACATGAGGAATACTCCACAACATGACAGCCACACTCCTACCAGACACAGTCACATGAGGAATACTCCACAACATGACAGCCACACTCCCACTGACAGACAGTCATGAGGAATACTCCACAACATGACAGCCACACTCCCACAGACACAGTCACATGAGGAATACTCCCAAACATGACAGCCACACTCCCACCAGACACAGTCACATGAGGAATACTCCACAACATGACAGCCACACTCCCACTGACAGACAGTCACATGAGGAATACTCCACAACATGACAGCCACACTCCCACCAGACACAGTCACATGAGGAATACTCCACAACATGACAGCCACACTCCCACTGACAGACAGTCACATGAGGAATACTCCACAACATGACAGCCACACTCCCACTGACAGACAGTCACATGAGGAATACTCCACAACATGAACATGACACAGTCACATGAGGAATACTCCACAACATGACAGCCACACTCCCACCAGACACAGTCACATGAGGAATACTCCACAACATGACAGCCACACTCCCACCAGACACAGTCACATGAGGAATACTCCACAACATGACATACACTCCCACCAGACACAGTCACATGAGGAATACTCCACAACATGACAGCCACACTCCCACTGACAGACAGTCACATAGGGAGAGGAATACTCCACAACATGACAGCCACACTCCCACTGACAGACAGTCACATGAGGAATACTCCACAACATGACAGCCACACTCCCACTGACAGACAGTCACATGAGGAATACTCCACAACATGACAGCCACACTCCCACTGACAGACAGTCACATGAGGAATACTCCACAACATGACAGCCACACTCCTACCAGACACAGTCACACTCCACAACATGACTCCCACTGACAGACAGTCACATGAGGAATACTCCACAACATGACAGCCACACTCCCACCAGACACAGTCACATGAGGAATACTCCACAACATGACAGCCACACTCCTACCAGACACAGTCACATGAGGAATACTCCACAACATGACAGCCACACTCCCACTGACAGACAGTCACATGAGGAATACTCCACAACATGACAGCCACACTCCCACTGACAGACAGTCACATGAGGAATACTCCACAACATGACAGCCACACTCCAGACACAGTCACATGAGGAATACTCCACAACATGACAGCCACACTCCCACCAGACAGACAGTCACATGAGGAATACTCCACAACATGACATGACAGACAGCATGAGGAATACTCCACAACATGACAGCCACACTGCCACCAGACACAGTCACATGAGGAATACTCCACAACATGACAGCCACACTCCCACTGACAGACACAGTCACATGAGGAATACTCCACAACATGACAGCCACACTCCCACTGACAGACAGTCACATGAGGAATACTCCACAACATGACAGCCACACTCCCACTGACAGACAGTCACATGAGGAATACTCCACAACATGACAGCCACACTCCCACTGACAGACAGTCACAGTCACAATGAGGAATACTACCAGACACAGTCACATGAGGAATACTCCACAACATGACAGCCACACTCCCACTGACAGACAGTCACATGAGGAATACTCCACAACATGACAGCCACACTCCCACTGACAGACAGTCACATGAGGAATACTCCACAACATGACAGCCACACCAGACACAGTCACATGAGGAATACTCCACAACATGACAGCCACACTCCCACCAGACACAGTCACATGAGGAATACTCCACAACATGACAGCCACACTCCCACCAGACACAGTCACATGAGGAATACTCCACAACATGACAGCCACACTCCCCTGACCAGACACAGTCACATGAGGAATACTCCACAACATGACAGCCACACTCCCACTGACAGACAGTCACATGAGGAATACTCCACAACATGACAGCCACACTCCACCAGACAGTCACATGAGGAATACCCACAACATGACACTCCCACTGACAGACAGTCACATGAGGAATACTCCACAACATGACAGCCACACTCCCACTGACAGACAGTCACATGAGGAATACTCCACAACATGACAGCCACACTCCCACTGACAGACAGTCACATGAGGAATACTCCACAACATGACGGCCACACTCCCACCAGACACAGTCACACAACATGACAGCCACACTCCCACTGACAGACAGTCACATGAGGAATACTCCACAACATGACAGCCACACTCCCACCAGACACAGTCACATGAGGAATACTCCACAACATGACAGCCACAACACTGACAGACAGTCACATGAGGAATACTCCACAACATGACAGACAGACACAGTCACATGAGGAATACTCCACAACATGACAGCCACACTCCCACTGACAGACAGTCACATGAGGAATACTCCACAACATGACAGCCACACTCCCACTGACAGACAGTCACATGAGGAATACTCCACAACATGACAGCCACACTCCCACCAGACACAGTCACATGAGGAATACTCCACAACATGACAGCCACACTCCCACCAGACACAGTCACATGAGGAATACTCCACAACATGACAGCCACACTCCCACTGACAGACAGTCACATGAGGAATACTCCACAACATGACAGCCACACTCCCACTGACAGACAGTCACATGAGGAATCAACATGACAGCCACATCCCACTGACAGACAACAGGAATACTCCACAACATGACAGCCACACTCCCACCAGACACAGTCACATGAGGAATACTCCACAACATGACAGCCACACTCCCACTGACAGACAGTCACATGAGGAATACTCCACAACATGACAGCCACACTCCCACTGACAGACAGTCACATGAGGAATACTCCACAACATGACAGCCACACTCCCACCAGACACAGTCACATGAGGAATACTCCACAACATGACAGCCACACTCCCACTGACAGACACAGTCACATGAGGAATACTCCACAACATGACAGCCACACTCCCACTGACAGACAGTCACATGAGGAATACTCCACAACATGACGGCCACACTCCACCAGACACAGTCACATGAGGAATACTCCACAACATGACAGCCACACTCCCACTGACAGACAGTCACTTGAGGAATACTCCACAACATGACAGCCACACTCCTACCAGACACAGTCACATGAGGAATACTCCACAACATGACAGCCACACTCCCACTGACAGACAGTCACATGAGGAATACTCCACAACATCCCACCAGACACAGTCACATGAGGAATACTCCACAACATGACAGCCACACTCCCACCAGACACAGTCACATGAGGAATACTCCACAACATGACAGCCACACTCCCACTGACAGACAGTCACATGAGGAATACTCCACAACATGACAGCCACACTCCTACCAGACACAGTCACATGAGGAATACTCCACAACATGACAGCCACACTCCCACAAACAGTCACATGAGGAATACTCAACAACTTGACAACCACACTCCCACTGACAGACAGTCATATGAGTAATACTCCACAACATGACGGCCACACTCCCACCAGACACAGTCACATGAGGAATACTCCACAACATGACAGCCACACTCCCACCAGACACAGTCACATGAGGAATACTCCACAACATGACAGCCACACTCCCACCAGACACAGTCACATGAGGAATACTCCACAACATGACAGCCACACTCCCCCACCAGACACAGTCACATGAGGAATACTCCACAACATGACAGCCACAATCCCACTGACAGACAGTCACATGAGGAATACTCCACAACATGACGGCCAAACTCCCACTGACAGACAGTCACATGAGGAATACTCCACAACATGACAGCCACACTCCCACTGACAGACAGTCACATGAGGAATACTCCACAACATGACAGCCACACTCCCATTTACAGACAGTCACATGAGGAATACTCCACAACATGACAGCCACACTCCTACCAGACACAGTCACATGAGGAATACTCCACAACATGACAGCCACACTCCTACCAGACACAGTCACATGAGGAATACTCCACAACATGACAGCCATACTCCCACCAGACAGACAGTCACATGAGGAATACTCCACAACATGACAGCCACACTCCCACTGACAGACAGTCACATGAGGAATACTCCACAACATGACAGCCACACTCCCCACCAGACACAGTCACATGAGGAATACTCCACAACATGACAGCCACACTCCCACCAGACACAGTCACATGAGGAATACTCCACAACATGACACATGAGGAATACTCCACAACATGACAGCCACACTCCCACTGACAGACAGTCACATGAGGAATACTCCACAACATGACAGCCACACTCCCACCAGACACAGTCACATGAGGAATACTCCACAACATGACAGCCACACTCCCACTGACAGACAGTCACATGAGGAATACTCCACAACATGACAGCCACACTCCCACTGACAGACAGTCACATGAGGAATACTCACAACATGACAGCCACACTCCCACTGACAGACAGTCATATGAGGATACTCCACAACATGACGGCCACACTCCCACCAGACACAGTCACATGAGGAATACTCCACAACATGACAGCCACACTCCCACTGACAGACAGTCACATGAGGAATACTCCACAACATGACAGCCACACTCCCACTGACAGACAGTCACATGAGGAATACTCCACAACATGACGGCCACACTCCCACCAGACACAGTCACATGAGGAATACTCCACAACATGACAGCCACACTCCCACCAGACACAGTCACATGAGGAATACTCCACAACATGACGGCCACACTCCCACCAGACACAGTCACATGAGGAATACTCCACAACATGACAGCCACACTCCCACCAGACACAGTCACATGAGGAATACTCCACAACATGACAGCCACACTCCCACCAGACACAGTCACATGAGGAATACTCCACAACATGACAGCCACACTCCCACTGACAGACAGTCACTTGAGGAATACTCCACAACATGACGGCCACACTCCTACCAGACACAGTCACATGAGGAATACTCCACAACATGACAGCCACACTCCCACTGACAGACAGTCACATGAGGAATACTCCACAACATGACAGCCACACTCCCACTGACAGACAGTCACATGAGGAATACTCCACAACATGACAGCCACACTCCCACTGACAGACAGTCACATGAGGAATACTCCACAACATGACGGCCACACTCCCACCAGACACAGTCACATGAGGAATACTCCAGAACATGACAGCCACACTCCCACTGACAGACAGTCACATGAGGAATACTCCACAACATGACAGCCACACTCCTACCAGACACAGTCACATGAGGAATACTCCACAACATGACAGCCACAGTCCCACTGACAGTCACATTAGGAATACTCCACAACATGACAGCCACACTCCCACTTGACACAGTCACATGAGGAATACTCCACAACATGACAGCCACACTCCCACTGACAGACAGTCACTTGAGGAATACTCCACAACATGACGGCCACACTCCTACCAGACACAGTCACATGAGGAATACTCCACAATATGACAGCCACACTCCCACTGACAGACAGTCACATGAGGAATACTCCACAACATGACAGCCACACTCCCACTGACAGACAGTCACATGAGGAATACTCCACAACATGACAGCCACACTCCTACCAGACACAGTCACATGAGGAATACTCCACAACATGACAGTACCAGACACAGTCACATGAGGAATACTCCACAACATGACAGCCACACTCCCACTGACAGACAGTCACATGAGGAATACTCCACAACATGACAGCCACACTCCCACTGACAGACAGTCACATGAGGAATACTCCACAACATGACAGCCACACTGCCACCAGACACAGTCACACTCCACAACATGACAGCCACACTCCCACCAGACACAGTCACATGAGGAATACTCCACAACATGACGGCCACACTCCCACCAGACACAGTCACATGAGGAATACTCCACAACATGACAGCCACAGTCCCATCCACAACATGACAGCCACACTCCCACTGACACAGTCACATGAGGAATACTCCACAACATGACAGCCACACTCCCACTGACAGACAGTCACATGAGGAATACTCCACAACATGACAGCCACACTCCCACCAGACACAGTCACATGAGGAATACTCCACAACATGACAGCCACACTCCCACAGACAGTCACAGTCACAACATGACAGCCACACTCCTACCAGACACAGTCACATGAGGAATACTCCACAACATGACAGCCACACTCCTACCAGACACAGTCACATGAGGAATACTCCACAACATGACAGCCACACTCCCACTGACAGACAGTCACATGAGGAATACTCCACAACATGACAGCCACACTCCCACTGACAGACAGTCACATGAGGAATACTCCACAACATGACAGCCACACTCCCACCAGACACAGTCACATGAGGAATACTCCACAACATGACAGCCACACTCCCACTGACAGACAGTCACATGAGGAATACTCCACAACATGACAGCCACACTCCCACTGAGAGACAGTCACATGAGGAATACTCAACAACTTGACAGCCACACTCCCACTGACAGACAGTCATATGGGCAATACTCCACAACATGACGGCCACACTCCCACCAGACACAGTCACATGAGGAATACTCCACAACATGACAGCCACACTCCCACTGACAGACAGTCACATGAGGAATACTCCACAACATGACAGCCACACTCCCACTGACAGACAGTCACATGAGGAATACTCCACAACATGACAGCCACACTCCCACCAGACACAGTCACATGAGGAATACTCCACAACAACATGACCAGACACAGTCACATGAGGAATACTCCACAACATGACAGCCACAGTCACATGAGGAATACTCCACAACATGACAGCCACACTCCCACTGACAGACAGTCACATGAGGAATACTCCACAACATGACGGCCACACTCCCCACCAGACACAGTCACATGAGGAATACTCCACAACATGACAGCCACACTCCCACTGACAGACAGTCACTTGAGGAATACTCCACAACATGACGGCCACAGACAGACACAGTCACATGAGGAATACTCCACAACATGACAGCCACACTCCCACTGACAGACAGTCACATGAGGAATACTCCACAACATGACAGCCACACTCCCACCAGACACAGTCACATGAGGAATACTCCACAACATGACAGCCACACTCCCACCAGACACAGTCACATGAGGAATACTCCACAACATGACAACATGACAGACAGTCACATGAGGAATACTCCACAACATGACGGCCACACTCCCACCAGACACAGTCACATGAGGAATACTCCACAACATGACAGCCACACGCCCACTGACAGACAGTCACATGAGGAATACTCCACAACATGACAGCCACACTCCCACGACAGACAGTCACATGAGGAATACTCCACAACATGACAGCCACACTCCCACTGACAGACAGTCACATGAGGAATACTCCACAACATGACAGCCACACTCCCACTGACAGACAGTCACATGAGGAATACTCCACAACATGACAGCCACACTCCCACCAGACACAGTCACATGAGGAATACTCCACAACATGACAGCCACTCCCACTGACAGACAGTCACATGAGGAATACTCCACAACATGACAGCCACACTCCCACCAGACACAGTCACATGAGGAATACTCCACAACATGACAGCCACACTCCCACCAGACACAGTCACATGAGGAATACTCCACAACATGACAGCCACACTCCCACTGACAGACAGTCACATGAGGAATACTCCACAACATGACAGCCACACTCCCACTGACAGACACAGTCACATGAGGAATACTCCACAACATGACAGCCACACTCCTACAGACACAGTCACATGAGGAATACTCCACAACATGACAGCCAGACACAGTCACATGAGGAATACTCCACAACATGACAGCCACAGTCACAGACAGACAGTCACATGAGGAATACTCCACAACATGACAGCCACACTCCCACTGACAGACAGTCACATGAGGAATACTCCACAACATGACAGCCACACTCCCACTGACAGACAGTCACATGAGGAATACTCCACAACATGACAGCCACACTCCCACCAGACACAGTCACATGAGGAATACTCCACAACATGACAGCCACACTCCCACCAGACACAGTCACATGAGGAATACTCCACAACATGACGGCACAGACACTCCACAACACTCCCACTGACAGACAGTCACATGAGGAATACTCCACAACATGACAGCCACACTCCTACCAGACACAGTCACATGAGGAATACTCCACAACATGACAGCCACACTCCCACTGACAGACAGTCACATGAGGAATACTCCACAACATGACAGCCACACTCCCACTGACAGACAGTCACATGAGGAATACTCCACAACATGACAGCCACACTCCCACTGACAGACAGTCACATGAGGAATACTCCACAACATGACAGCCACACTCCCACCAGACACAGTCACATGAGGAATACTCCACAACATGACAGCCACACTCCCACTGACAGACAGTCACATGAGGAATACTCCACAACATGACAGCCACACTCCCACTGACAGACAGTCACATGAGGAATACTCCACAACATGACAGCCACACTCCCACAGACACAGTCACATGAGGAATACTCCACAACATGACGGCCACACTCCCACCAGACACAGTCACATGAGGAATACTCCACAACATGACAGCCACACTCCCACCAGACACAGTCACATGAGGAATACTCCACAACATGACAGCCACACTCCCACCAGACACAGTCACATGAGGAATACTCCACAACATGACAGCCACACTCCCACCAGACACAGTCACATGAGGAATACTCCACAACATGACAGCCACACTCCCACTGACAGACAGTCACTTGAGGAATACTCCACAACATGACAGCCACACTCCCCACCAGACACAGTCACATGAGGAATACTCCACAACATGACAGCCACACTCCCACTGACAGACAGTCACATGAGGAATACTCCACAACATGACAGCCACACTCCCACTGACAGACAGTCACATGAGGAATACTCAACAACATGACACAACATGACAGACAGTCAGCCACAACATGACGGCCACACTCCCACCAGACACAGTCACATGAGGAATACTCCACAACATGACAGCCACACATGACAGACAGTCACATGAGGAATACTCCACAACATGACAGCCACACTCCTACCAGACACAGTCACATGAGGAATACTCCACAACATGACAGCCACACTCCCACTGACAGACAGTCACATGAGGAATACTCCACAACATGACAGCCACACTCCCACTGACAGACAGTCACATGAGGAATACTCCACAACATGACAGCCACACTCCCACCAGACACAGTCACATGAGGAATACTCCACAACATGACAATACTCCCCTGACCAGACACAACATGACAGCCACACTCCCACCAGACACAGTCACATGAGGAATACTCCACAACATGACAGCCACAGTCACATGAGGAATACCCACAACATGACAGACACAGTCACATGAGGAATACTCCACAACATGACAGCCACACTCCCACTGACAGACAGTCACATGAGGAATACTCCACAACATGACAGCCACACTCCCACAGACAGACAGTCACATGAGGAATACTCCACAACATGACAGCCACACTCCCACTGACAGACAGTCACATGAGGAATACTCCACAACATGACAGCCACACTCCTACCAGACACAGTCACATGAGGAATACTCCACAACATGACAGCCACACTCCTACCAGACACAGTCACATGAGGAATACTCCACAACATGACAGCCACACTCCCACTGACAGACAGTCACATGAGGAATACTCCACAACATGACAGCCACACTCCCACTGACAGACAGTCACATGAGGAATACTCCACAACATGACAGCCACACTCCCACCAGACACAGTCACATGAGGAATACTCCACAACATGACAGCCACACTCCCACTGACAGACAGTCACATGAGGAATACTCCACAACATGACAGCCACACTCCCACTGACAGACAGTCACATGAGGAATACTCCACAACATGACAGCCACACTCCCACTGACAGACAGTCACATGAGGAATACTCCACAACATGACAGCCACACTCCTGACAGACACAGTCACATGAGGAATACTCCACAACATGACAGCCACACTCCCACTGACAGACAGTCACATGAGGAATACTCCACAACATGACAGCCACACTCCCACTGACAGACAGTCACATGAGGAATACTCCACAACATGACAGCCACACTCCCACCAGACACAGTCACATGAGGAATACTCCACAACATGACACCTCCCACTGACAGACACAGTCACATGAGGAATACTCCACAACATGACAGCCACACGGCCACACTCCCACTGACAGACAGTCACATGAGGAATACTCCACAACATGACGGCCACACTCCCACAGACACAGTCACATGAGGAATACTCCACAACATGACAGCCACACTCCCACTGACAGACAGTCACATGAGGAATACTCCACAACATGACAGCCACACTCCCACCAGACACAGTCACATGAGGAATACTCCACAACATGACAGCCACACTCCCACTGACAGACAGTCACATGAGGAATACTCCACAACATGACAGCCACACTCCCACCAGACCAGTCACATGAGGAATACAGACAACAGTCACAGTCACATGAGGAATACTCCACAACATGACAGCCACACTCCCACTGACAGACAGTCACATGAGGAATACTCCACAACATGACAGCCACACTCCCACCAGACACAGTCACATGAGGAATACTCCACAACATGACAGCCACACACCCACTGACAGACAGTCACATGAGGAATACTCCACAACATGACAGCCACACTCCCACTGACAGACAGTCACATGAGGAATACTCCACAACATGACAGCCACACTCCCACTGACAGACAGTCACATGAGGAATACTCCACAACATGACAGCCACACTCCCACTGACAGACAGTCACATGAGGAATACTCCACAACATGACAGCCACACTCCCACTGACAGCCACAGTCAGTCACATGAGGAATACTCCACAACATGACAGCCACACTCCCACCAGACACAGTCACATGAGGAATACTCCACAACATGACAGCCACACTCCCTACCAGACACAGTCACATGAGGAATACTCCACAACATGACAGCCACACTCCCACTGACAGACAGTCACATGAGGAATACTCCACAACATGACAGCCACACTCCCACCAGACACAGTCACATGAGGAATACTCCACAACATGACAGCCACACTCCCACCAGACACAGTCACATGAGGAATACTCCACAACATGACAGCCACACTCCTGACAGACACAGTCACATGAGGAATACTCCACAACATGACAGCCACACTCCCACAGACAGACAGTCACATGAGGAATACTCCACAACATGACAGCCACACTCCCACTGACAGACAGTCACATGAGGAATACTCCACAACATGACAGCCACACTCCCACTGACAGACAGTCACATGAGGAATACTCCACAACATGACAGCCACACTCCCACCAGACACAGTCACATGAGGAATACTCCACAACATGACAGCCACACTCCCACCAGACACAGTCACAGTCCACAACATGACAGTCACATGAGGAATACTCCACAACATGACAGCCACACTCCCACTGACAGACAGTCACATGAGGAATACTCCACAACATGACAGCCACACTCCCACCAGACACAGTCACATGAGGAATACTCCACAACATGACAGCCACACTCCCACTGACAGACAGTCACATGAGGAATACTCCACAACATGACAGCCACACTCCCACTGACAGACAGTCACATGAGGAATACTCCACAACATGACAGCCACACTCCCACTGACAGACAGTCACATGAGGAATACTCCACAACATGACAGCCACACTCCCACCAGACACAGTCACATGAGGAATACTCCACAACATGACAGCCACACTCCCACTGACAGACAGTCACATGAGGAATACTCCACAACATGACAGCCACACTCCCACTGACAGACAGTCACATGAGGAATACTCCACAACATGACAGCCACACTCCCACCAGACACAGTCACATGAGGAATACTCCACAACATGACAGCCACACTCCACCAGACACAGTCACATGAGGAATACTCCACAACATGACAGCCACACTCCCACCAGACACAGTCACATGAGGAATACTCCACAACATGACAGCCACACTCCCACCAGACACAGTCACATGAGGAATACTCCACAACATGACAGCCACACACAGTCACATGAGGAATACTCCACAACATGACAGCCACACTCCCACTGACAGACAGTCACATGAGGAATACTCCACAACATGACAGCCACACTCCCACCAGACACAGTCACATGAGGAATACTCCACAACATGACAGCCACACTCCCACTGACAGACAGTCACATGAGGAATACTCCACAACATGACAGCCACACTCCCACTGACAGACAGTCACATGAGGAATACTCCACAACATGACAGCCACACTCCCACTGACAGACAGTCACATGAGGAATACTCCACAACATGACAGCCACACTCCCACCAGACACAGTCACATGAGGAATACTCCACAACATGACAGCCACACTCCCACTGACAGACAGTCACATGAGGAATACTCCACAACATGACAGCCACACTCCCACTGACAGACAGTCACATGAGGAATACTCCACAACATGACAGCCACACTCCCACCAGACACAGTCACATGAGGAATACTCCACAACATGACAGCCACACTCCCACCAGACACAGTCACATGAGGAATACTCCACAACATGACAGCCACACTCCCACTGACAGACAGTCACATGAGGAATACTCCACAACATGACAGCCACACTCCCACTGACAGACAGTCACATGAGGAATACTCCACAACATGACAGCCACACTCCCACCAGACACAGTCACATGAGGAATACTCCACAACATGACAGCCACACTCCCACTGACAGACAGTCACATGAGGAATACTCCACAACATGACAGCCACACTCCCACTGACAGACAGTCACATGAGGAATACTCCACAACATGACAGCCACACACTGACAGACAGTCACATGAGGAATACTCCACAACATGACACAGACACAGTCACATGAGGAATACTCCACAACATGACAGCCACACTCCCACTGACAGACAGTCACATGAGGAATACTCCACAACATGACAGCCACACTCCCACTGACAGACAGTCACATGAGGAATACTCCACAACATGACAGCCACACTCCCACCAGACACAGTCACATGAGGAATACTCCACAACATGACAGCCACACTCCCACTGACAGACACAGTCACATGAGGAATACTCCACAACATGACAGCCACACTCCCACTGACAGACAGTCACATGAGGAATACTCCACAACATGACGGCCACACTCCCACCAGACAGTCACATGAGGAATACTCCACAACATGACAGCCACACTCCCACTGACAGACAGTCACATGAGGAATACTCCACAACATGACAGCCACACTCCCACCAGACACAGTCACATGAGGAATACTCCACAACATGACAGCCACACTCCCACTGACAGACAGTCACATGAGGAATACTCCACAACATGACAGCCACTGACAGACACAGTCACATGAGGAATACTCCACAACAACATGACAGTCCATGAGGAATACTCCACAACATGACAGCCACACTCCCACTGACAGACAGTCACATGAGGAATACTCCACAACATGACAGCCACACTCCCCTGACCAGACACAGTCACATGAGGAATACTCCACAACATGACAGCCACACTCCCACTGACAGACAGTCACATGAGGAATACTCCACAACATGACAGCCACACTCCCACTGACAGACAGTCACATGAGGAATACTCCACAACATGACGGCCACACTCCCACCAGACACAGTCACATGAGGAATACTCCACAACATGACAGCCACACTGCCACCAGACACAGTCACATGAGGAATACTCCACAACATGACAGCCACACTCCCACCAGACACAGTCACATGAGGAATACTCCACAACATGACAGCCACACTCCCACTGACAGACAGTCACATGAGGAATACTCCACAACATGACAGCCACACTCCCACTGACAGACAGTCACATGAGTAATACTCCAAAACATGACGGCCATACTCCCACTGACAGACAGTCACATGAGGAATACTCCACAACATGACAGCCACACTCCCACTGACAGACAGTCACATGAGGAATACTCCACAACATGACAGACACAGTCACATGAGGAATACTCCACAACATGACAGCCACACTCCCACTGACAGACAGTCACATGAGGAATACTCCACAACATGACAGCCACACTCCCACCAGACACAGTCACATGAGGAATACTCCACAACATGACAGCCACACTCCCACCAGACACAGTCACATGAGGAATACTCCACAACATGACAGCCACACTCCCACTGACAGACAGTCACATGAGGAATACTCCACAACATGACAGCCACTCCCACCAGACACAGTCACATGAGGAATACTCCACAACATGACAGCCACACTCCCACCAGACACAGTCACATGAGGAATACTCCACAACATGACAGCCACACTCCCACTGACAGACAGTCACATGAGGAATACTCCACAACATGACAGCCACACTCCCACCAGACACAGTCACATGAGGAATACTCCACAACATGACAGCCACACTCCCACTGACAGACAGTCACATGAGGAATACTCCACAACATGACAGCCACACTCCCACTGACAGACAGTCACAGTCACATGAGGAATACTCCACAACATGACAGCCACACTCCCACAGACACAGTCACATGAGGAATACTCCACAACATGACAGCCACACTCCCACCAGACACAGTCACATGAGGAATACTCCACAACATGACAGCCACACTCCCACTGACAGACAGTCACATGAGGAATACTCCACAACATGACAGCCACACTCCCACTGACAGACAGTCACATGAGGAATACTCCACAACATGACAGCCACACTCCCACTGACAGACAGTCACATGAGGAATACTCCACAACATGACAGCCACACTCCCACTGACAGACAGTCACATGAGGAATACTCCACAACATGACAGCCACACTCCCACCAGACACAGTCACATGAGGAATACTCCACAACATGACAGCCACACTCCCACTGACAGACAGTCACACAGTCAACATGAGGAATACTCCCACAACATCACAGAATACTCCACAACATGACAGCCCACTGACCAGACACAGTCACATGAGGAATACTCCACAACATGACAGCCACACTCCCACTGACAGACAGTCACATGAGGAATACTCCACAACATGACAGCCACACTCCCACCAGACACAGTCACATGAGGAATACTCCACAACATGACAGCCACACTCCACCAGACACAGTCACATGAGGAATACTCCACAACATGACAGCCACACTCCTACCAGACACAGTCACATGAGGAATACTCCACAACATGACAGCCACACTCCCACCAGACAGACAGTCACATGAGGAATACTCCACAACATGACAGCCACACTCCCACTGACAGACAGTCACATGAGGAATACTCCACAACATGACAGCCACACTCCCACTGACAGACAGTCACATGAGGAATACTCCACAACAACATCCCACCAGACACAGTCACATGAGGAATACTCCACAACATGACAGCCTCACTCCCACCAGACACAGTCACATGAGGAATACTCCACAACATGACAGCCACACTGCCACCAGACACCACTGACAGACAGTCACATGAGGAATACTCCACAACATGACAGCCACACTCCCACTGACAGACAGTCACTTGAGGAATACTCCACAACGTGACGGCCATACTCCTACCAGACACAGTCACATGAGGAATACTCCACAACATGACAGCCACACTCCCACTGACAGACAGTCACATGAGGAATACTCCACAACATGACAGCCACACTCCCACTGACAGACAGTCACATGAGGAATACTCAACAACTTGACAGCCACACTCCCACTGACAGACAGTCATATGAGTAATACTCCACAACATGACGGCCACACTCCCACCAGACACAGTCACATGAGGAATACTCCACAACATGACAGCCACACTCCCACTGACAGACAGTCACATGAGGAATACTCCACAACATGACAGCCACACTCCCACTGACAGACAGTCACATGAGGAATACTCCACAACATGACAGCCACACTCCCACCAGACACAGTCACAGTCCACAACATGACAGCCACAGCCACCAGACACAGTCACATGAGGAATACTCCACAACATGACAGCCACACTCCCACCAGACACAGTCACATGAGGAATACTCCACAACATGACAGCCACACTCCCACCAGACACAGTCACATGAGGAATACTCCACAACATGACAGCCACAGTCACATGAGGAATACTCCACAACATGACAGCCACACTCCCACTGACAGACAGTCACTTGAGGAATACTCCACAACATGACGGCCACACTCCTACCAGACACAGTCACATGAGGAATACTCCACAACATGACAGCCACACTCCCACTGACAGACAGTCACATGAGGAATACTCCACAACATGACAGCCACACTCCCACTGACAGAGTCACATGAGGAATACTCAACAACATGACAGTCACTCCCACTGACAGACAGTCAATGAGCAATACTCCACAACATGACAGCCACACTCCCACCAGACACAGTCACATGAGGAATACTCCAGAACATGACAGCCACACTCCCACTGACAGACAGTCACATGAGGAATACTCCACAACATGACAGCCACACTCCTACCAGACACAGTCACATGAGGAATACTCCACAACATGACGGCCACACTCCCACCAGACACAGTCACATGAGGAATACTCCACAACATGACAGCCACAGTCCCACTGACAGTCACATTAGGAATACTCCACAACATGACAGCCACACTCCCACTTGACACAGTCACATGAGGAATACTCCACAACATGACAGCCACACTCCCACTGACAGACAGTCACTTGAGGAATACTCCACAACATGACAGTGACAGACAGTCACATGGGAATACTCCACAACATGACAGCCACACTCCCATTTACAGACAGTCACATGAGGAATACTCCACAACATGACAGCCACACTCCCACCAGACACAGTCACATGAGGAATACTCCACAACATGACAGCCACACTCCTACCAGACACAGTCACATGAGGAATACTCCACAACATGACAGCCACACTCCCACTGACAGACAGTCACATGAGGAATACTCCACAACATGACAGCCACACTCCCACTGACAGACAGTCACGAGGAATACTCCACAACATGACAGCCACACTCCCACCAGACACAGTCACATGAGGAATACTCCACAACATGACAGCCACACTCCTACCAGACACAGTCACATGAGGACAACAGTCCCACCAGACACAGTCACATGAGGAATACTCCACAACATGACAGCCACACTCCCAACTGACAGACACAGTCACATGAGGAATACTCCACAACATGACAGCCACACTCCCACTGACAGACAGTCACATGAGGAATACTCCACAACATGACGGCCACACTCCCACCAGACACAGTCACATGAGGAATACTCCACAATATGACAGCCACACTCCCATTTACAGACAGTCACATGAGGAATACTCCACAACATGACAGCCACACTCCTACCAGACACAGTCACATGAGGAATACTCCACAACATGACAGCCACACTCCTACCAGACACAGTCACATGAGGAATACTCCACAACATGACAGCCACACGCCCACTGACAGACAGTCACATGAGGAATACTCCACAACATGACAGCCACACTCCCACTGACAGACAGTCCCATGAGGAATACTCCACAACATGACAGCCACACTGCCACCAGACACAGTCACATGAGGAATACTCCACAACATGACAGCCACACTCCCACCAGACACAGTCACATGAGGAATACTCCACAACATGACGGCCACACTCCCAGACACAGTCACATGAGGAATACTCCACAACATGACGGCCACACTCCCACTGACAGACAGTCACATGAGGAATACTCCACAACATGACGGCCACACTCCCACCAGACACAGTCACATGAGGAATACTCCACAACATGACAGCCACACTCCCACTGACAGACAGTCACATGAGGAATACTCCACAACATGACAGCCACACTCCCTACCAGACACAGTCACATGAGGAATACTCCACAACATGACAGCCACACTCCCACTTGACACAGTCACTTGAGGAATACTCCACAACATGACGGCCACACTCCTACCAGACACAGTCACATGAGGAATACTCCACAACATGACAGCCACACTCCCACTGACAGACAGTCACATGGGGAATACTCCACAATATGACAGCCACACTCCCATTTACAGACAGTCACATGAGGAATACTCCACAACATGACAGCCACACTCCCACCAGACACACAGTCACATGAGGAATACTCCACAACATGCCACACTCCCACAGACAGACAGTCACATGAGGAATACTCCACAACATGACAGCCACACTCCCACAGACACAGTCACATGAGGAATACTCCACAACATGACAGCCACACTCCCACCAGACAGACAGACAGTCACATGAGGAATACTCCACAACATGACAGCCACACTCCCACAGACAGTCACATGAGGAATACTCCACAACATGACAGCCACACTCCCACTGACAGACAGTCACATGAGGAATACTCCACAACATGACAGCACACACTGCCACAGACACAGTCCCACCATGACAGACAGTCACATGAGGAATAATCCACCAGACAACATGACAGCCACAACATGACAGACAGTCACATGAGGAATACTCCACAACATGACGGCCACACTCCTACCAGACACAGTCACATGAGGAATACTCCACAACATGACAGCCACACTCCCAACAGACAGACAGTCACATGAGGAATACTCCACAACATGACAGCCACACTCCCACCAGACAGAACAATCCCAACAGAAACTCATATTCCTCTGCTCCTCTCACATACACCACGTATTCATCCACTATGTGTGACATCACAACTCTTTCACATAGCGTTTGTCATGTTGTCCTCTCTCCTCTCTTTTAACTCGTTATTATCCAAATTGTCACACCGTCTCAGTCATTTTCTCCATTGACCCTATTTCAGTATGACTTCTGCTGCCCTGCGAGAGTGACTGAATGTCTCTCCCATCTTATTTGTCAAGTTGTCCACTCCCATAATGATATATCCTGCCTCGTCCCCATGTCTCTGGCACTACGTGTGTCACATTTGTCCAAACCCCTTTCCTATGTTTGCTATCAATTCTCCACATACAGTTGAAGTTGGAAGTTGACATACACATTAGCAAAATACATTTAAACTCAGTTGTTCACAATTCCTGACATTTAATCAGAGTATAAATTCCCTGTCTTATGTCAGATAGGATCACCACTTCATTTTAAGAATGTGAAATGTCAGAATAATAGTAGAGAGAATGTTTTATTTCAGCTTTTATTTCATTCATCACATTCCCAGTGGGTCAGAAGTTTACATACACTCAATTAGTATTTGGTAACATTGCCTTTAAATTGTTTAACTTGGGTCAAACGTTTCAGGTAGCCTTCCACAAGCATCCCACAATAAGTTGGGTGAATTTTGGCCCATTCCTCCTGACAGAGCTGGTGTAACCGAGTCAGGTTTGTAGGCCTCCTTGCTCGCACACACTTTTTCAATTCTGCCCACACATTTTCTATAGGATTGAGGTCAGGGCTTTGTGATGGTCACTCCAATACCTTGACTTTGTTGTCCTTAAGCCATTTTCCACAACTTTGGAAGTATGCTTAGGGTCATTGTCCATTTGGAAGACCCATTTGCGATCAAGCTTTAACTTCCTGACTGATGTCTTGTGATGTTGCTTCAAAGAATCCACATCATTTTCCCTCTTCATGATGCCATCTATTTTGTGAAGTGCACCAGTCCCTCCTGCAGCAAAGCACCCCCACAATATGACGCTGCCACCCTCGTGCTTCACGGTTGGGATGGTGTTCTCCGGCTTGCAAGCCTCCCCCTTTTTCCTCCAAACATAATGATGGTCATCATGGCTAAACAGTTCAATTTTTGTTTCATCAGACCAGAGGACATTTCTCCAAAAAGTAGGATCTTTGTCCCCATGTGCAGTTGCAAACCGTAGTCTGGCTTTTTTATGGCGGTTTTGGAGCAGTGGCTTCTTCCTTGCTGAGCGGCCTTTTAGGTTATGTCGATATAGGACTTGTTTTACTGTGGATATAGATACTTTTGTAGCTGTTTCCTCCAGCATCTTCACAAGGTCTTTTGCTGTTTTTCTAGGATTGATTTGCACTTTTCGCACCACAGTACTTTCATCTCTAGGTGACAGAACTCGTCTCCTTCCTGAGCGGTATGACAGCTGTGTGGTCCCATGGTGTTTATACTTGCACACTATTGTTTGTACAGATTAACGTGGTACCTTCAGGCGTTTGGAATTTTCTCCCAAGGATGAACCAGACTTGTGGAGGTCTACAATTTTTTTCTGAGGTCTTGGCTGATATCTTTAGATTTTCCCATGATGTCAAGCAAAGAGGCACTGAGTTTGAAGGTAGGCCTTGAAATACATCCACAGGTACACCTCCAATTGACTCAAATTATGTCAATTAGCCAATCAGAAGCTTCTAAAGCCATGACATCATTTTCTGGAATTTTCCAAGCCATTTAAAGGCACAGTCAACTTAGTGTATGTTAACTTCTGACCCACTGGAATTGTGATACAGTGAATTATAAGTGAAATAATCTGTCTGTATGTCACGACTTCTGCCGAAGTCGTTGCCTCTCCTTGTTCGGGCGGTGCTCGGCGTTCGACGTCACCGGTCTTCTAGCCATCATTGATCCATTTTTCATTTTCCATTGGTTTTGTCTTGTCTTCCCACACACCTGTTTTCAATCCCATTCATTACCTGTTGTGTATTTAACCCTCTGTTTCCCCTCATGTCTTTGTCAGAGATTGTTTATTGTCAGTGTAGTGTTTTTTGTATAGGTGCGCGACGGGTCTTCGTACCCATATTTGTTTATATTCATTTTTCTATTTAGTGTTATGGAGCATGTTACTTGGACATTTATTAAAAGACTCCGTTTTACTCTCCTACTCTCCTATAGTGTAGGTTTCCTGCCCTCTGTCGCTCATACTGGAGAAGACAGCACTGAAATGTTTGCTTTGATATTCATCTCTGCTTTTTATTTTCACTTTGCATTTAGTCAAATATTAGCCAAGTGTTGATTGACCTTTGAAAAGGTTAGTGGGCAAACAGCACTGTATCACATATTACTCATGTTTGGAGTTCAGTGTGTGTGTCTATTCCCAGAGGGGAGGGGCCAGAGCCACAATGTTCCATGTCGGTGACCCATAGCTACAGTCTACAGAAAGAA
The DNA here is from genome assembly GCF_018296145.1 of Oncorhynchus tshawytscha. Classification (NCBI taxonomy): domain Eukaryota; kingdom Metazoa; phylum Chordata; class Actinopteri; order Salmoniformes; family Salmonidae; genus Oncorhynchus; species Oncorhynchus tshawytscha. Next base: position 23,813,770 of record NC_056451.1, read on the forward strand.
GTCTTCTCAGTCCTCTGTCTCTCCCATTCAATCACATCCACAACTATACCACCCCCACTGCCCTGGCCCCTGTGCTGCTTAGAAGAGGTGCCTGGGGTGCCTCACTGTGTCTGTGTGCGTCTGTGGTCTGTGTGTCAGTGTCTGATAAGTCCAGCCCTGAACAGTACATACTGTTTGCTGTAGTTAAGAGTATTTTTTGCATATACACCTGACCAAAATATTTCATGCTCTCTTTCTCCCGCCTTTCTCTGATGTCTATTCTGAGCTGTCCTCTCTACCTCGCCCTCCATCCCTACATCTCTCCCTCATACACTAACATGCATTCAACAGCTGCTCTCTCTCTGATCTTTAGCCCAAACCCCACCCCCTCGTTCACACATTTATACACACTGTTTTGACCTAACAAATACGTACAACACACATGTACACTCGTACATTCCTCGAGGGTTAGAGCACAGATGCAAATATACACACCAAACAATTAAACAGACACATCGTTCCACACTGCTGCAGCAGGTGAGGAGTGGCCAGCGTTAGCAGCATTCGATCCTTTGAGTGATATCCGGGTGTTCCCCTGCCACTCGTGTGCAGTGAGAAAAGAGGTTCCCATGTGGTTCCCATGTTAACCATTGCCTGGACAGCATGCAACAGGGGAGGGAGAATGAATGGATGGAGAAAGGGTGAGAAAGAGAGGAGGAACCGCGAGAGGAAGGGAGGGAGAGAATTGACATTCAGACGGAGCACTGCGCATCACTCGTGGAATAATAATTAGCTGCTCAGTATTCTAGTCACATATCCACTGCTATCAATGAGAGAGAGAGAGGGAGGAGAGGGAGGAGAGAGAGGAGAGAGAGGAAAGAGGGAGGAGAGAGAGAGAGAGAGGAGAGAGAGGAAAGAGGGGGAGAGGGAGGAGAGAGAGAGAAAGAGAGAGAGAGGGGAGAGAGAGGAAAGAGGGAGGAGAGAGAGGAAAGAGAGAGAGGGGAGAGAGAGGAAAAGAGGGAGAGAGAGAGAGAGAGAGAGAGAGAGGAGAGAGAGGGGGAAAGAGGGGGAGAGAGGAGAGGGGAGAGAGAGGAAAGAGGGAGAGAGGGGGGAGAGAGAGGAAAGAGGGGGAGAGGGGAGGAGAGAGGGAGGAAGAGAGAGAGAGAGAGAGAGAGGAAAGAGGGGGAGAGGGAGGAGAGAGAGAGAGAGGAGAGAGAGGAAAGCGGGGGAGAGGGAGGAGAGAGGAGGAGGGAGGGAGGGAGAGAGGAGAGAGGGGGAGAGAGGAGAGAGAGGAAAGAGGAAAGAGGGAGGAGAGAGGGAGGAGAGAGAGGAGAGGGAGGAGAGAGAGGAAGGAGGGGACGGTAGAGGGTGAGATACAGAGGGAGGGAGAAGAAACAGACACCGGGAGAAACAAGGTGAACAAAAGGGGGAGGGATGAAAGGAGAAAGAAGAGGAGAGGATATGGAGGACAAAAAAGAGAAGCATATGGTGGCACGAGCTGGAGAGGCAGATGCTCGTACACTGCAGAACACATACACAGTCACACATACAAATACACACACACACTGCAGCACAAATACACATACACACACATACAGCGTAAAGATATACACTCAAGTCCGAGAAAGACACCTTAAACACTGTTTTTTTTACTCACACAAGCGTCCTCGCCAGACAGAGGGTGAATATGAACACATACACACACACACACACACACACACACACACAAGGAGACTACTTTGTCAAAGTCACAGCAGGTGCCGCCACCTCAGCAAAGAGAGAGACAGGGAGAATAGAGAAAGACAAGAGGAGAGAGAGAAAGAGAGGGGGAGAAAGAAAGAGGGGGAGAGAGAGAGTGAGAAAAAGAAAAATAGGGGGAGAGAGAAAGAAAGGAGGGGGAGAGAAAGAGAGAGAAAGAAAGAAAGATGGGGAAGAGAGAGAGAGAGAAAGAAAGAGGGGGAGAGAAAGAGAGCAGGAGAAAAGGAAGGAGAGCATGAGAGAGAGCGAAAACAGAGATAAATGCAAAAAAGGAAGCATGTCAGATGATAAATGTGTATAACATTAGTTAAATAGGTCAATTATAATAAGATATTTCATAATAAAGGACCAGAGAAATCAGATGAATCAGAAAACACCGTGCGGTGTATGTAGTCACCCAAAAATACTAAGGACTGCAGGCAGCATGTTGACAGAAATATGAGTTTCTACCCAGAATTAGGCATTATGGAGTAATGAGAACTATACTGTAGTTATTATTACAGCATATGAACTCATCACCAACAGGCCAAGAACTCATATTTTATTCATCAGTCTATACTTGACTGAATGGAATTCTAATTATAGACTATTCAACTCATTGGCAGAATCCTGTTCTAATTCAAATTCTGATCTTATAATGTGTTCTATTTCACTCTGTGATTGATTGATTGATTAATGATAGCAGTCTAATGTCGTGGGTAAACTTAATTTATCTTAGTGACGTTAATTTATCATCATGACACTCATTAACACCATTCACAGTCAGGAGCTCATGAGGAAACCCAAGATAATAAAATAAAAAAGGTTTAAAAACATTCTCTGTTGTAAAATCACTACAGCAATATTCTAGATGTGATACAATGACAGCAAAGATGGCGACAATGATGCACTTACGTCCTTAACAAAGATAACATCACGTCACCTAACTAGAGGCTACCTCTTCTCTATTTACCCAGGGTGAATACTATCTTACAATATCTGTCCACAGTGCTAAACCCCAAACCCAAGGGCTGATCCCCCTCGCCCTCCACCTGAGATGTCAGCAGATTCAAGCCAAGACATGCTAACCTCTCACCAATAATCAGGGGAGGTTAGCTTGTTATAATATTTTAGTCTTTTAGCAAACGCTTTCAAATCCTCTGTGCTGGATTACAGAGCTAAAACAACCAAAATGTGTCACTGTCCAGATACTTGTGGACCTCACTGCTCTCTGAAAAGACTGCCGGTTCGTATCTCACCTTAGTGAGGGTCTGTTACATTTTATGAAGACGTTCTCTTCCCATGAAAGTCTGAAAAAAAAGTTTTCATGCTAGGCTCCTATGCTAAAATGGAGGCAATTTCTCTCTCAGTCTGCAACAAAATCACCAGCATTTGTCATTTCATGTCATGAAAACAAATCAAGACAGAGTGTTTGTGTGTGAGAACGCTCCAGTCAGCATTCGCTGGGTGTGCAACAGTCATAAACGGCGCTTTAGATTAGGATTATGAGCTGCTGCAGCACTGGAAAAGTTCTGGCACATCAAGCCTTTTTCCATTTAAACACAAATTAGATCATTAGTTTTGATATCTAGCTATCCACTATAGCATAATGATTCAGCGATATGACGTGTACTTCCTCATTCAGCTGAGATCATCATAAATCCTCTCCTTCCTTATCATACGGAATTACAATATTAACTTCATCTATTCATATCATAGACATTATATTAACATTACTGTTAAATCTATATACGTCAACACACAGTGACAAACAATGAAACAAATATACTGGGTAATTACATGACTTGTATGGGGATATCTTATATTGCTGCCCTCCTGAGCTCTGCTTCTGTGACTCGGTGGGTACCCGTGTCAGAAAGTCCATATTGATGATGTCAAGTGAGAGCATTGTGGATTTACAGTGGGGCCCAGAAAGGCCATCCTATCTGATGTGTGAGATTACAGTGGGGCCCATAAAGGCCATCCTATCTGATGTGTGAGATTACAGTGGGGCCCATAAAGGCCATCCTATCTGATGTGTGAGATTACAGTGGGGCCCATAAAGGCCATCCTATCTGATGTGTGAGATTACAGTGGGGCCCATAAAGGCCTTCCTATCTGATGTGTGAGATTACAGTGGGGCCCATAAAGGCAATCCTATCTGATGTGTGAGATTACAGTGGGGCCCATAAAGGCCATCCTATCTGATGTGTGAGATTACAGTGGGGCCAATAAAGGCCATCCTATCTGATGTGTGAGATTACAGTGGGGCCCATAAAGGCCATCCTATCTGATGTGTGCGATTACAGTGGGGCCCATAAAGGCCATCCTATCTGATGTGTGAGATTACAGTGGGGCCCATAAAGGCCATCCTATCTGATGTGTGAGATTACAGTGGGGCCCATAAAGGCCATCCTATCTGATGTGTGAGATTACAGTGGGGCCCATAAAGGCCATCCTATCTGATGTGTGAGATTACAGTGGGGCCCATAAAGGCCATCCTATCTGATGTGTGAGATATTTCATGGTGAGGACCACGTGTAATCCTCCTTATAAAATGATAGAAGCGTTGGAGAAACGGTGAAAGCTGAAGCCTTTTATTAAAAAGAAAACAGAGGACATGGGCGACTCAAGTCCAACCCTGATAAAACTCACTCTAAATAATATTGACGTTACACACTCTGGGAATACTTTTACAATCAGCTTTTCTTTCAATTTCTCATTGTAAACAGGATAAATGCTTTACCATACAACTGCTGCTTGCTTCACTGGCTTCGCTGTACGATTTCAACATTCTGCTCTTCCAAACTAAGAAGCACCTCTCAAAGCTTAAGGGCGACACATCCGATCCTTCACTAAACTCTGTCAAAATCAATTCATATGTAGATCATTCAAGTAAATGAAACAATATTTCGGTCCATTTAACAAGAATAGCCCCGGCACTGAGGAAACAGCAAAAACTATACATCTTGATTTAACTCAACACTATTTTTTATTTTATTTATTTCACCTTGACTAACTGAAAATCCTACCATCTTTCAGTCTAACTCTGTCTCAGTCTCTAATACATTATATCACAAACCCTCTCCTTTCTACCCTCTTCCTCCTCTACAGTCCCCTCTATGAGATGGTCTCCTCTAGGATGAACTCTATGGTGTGTGGTACGTCCTGTCGATCTACCACAGTGACCGAGGGGATCTCATGTCCCTCCATGATGGCTGACAGGGAGGGGACAGAGATGGCCTGACCACCCAAGAACACCACCTGGGAGGACCCAGTCTGCCCAGAGAACATAGCCCCAGAGGAGTGCTCTGCAACGGGCACGGCCGGCACCATCACCCCCTCTGTGGTTCCATCTGCCTGGACCAGCAGAATGGTCTGCACCGCCGACTCCCCCTCGCCACCCAATCCCGTCCCTGTAGACAAGAGCACCCTCGCCCCTTCCGCCTCTACGTCGTTGGCCGTGGTTTCACCCGTTCCGTCGTCGTGGAGACGGATGTGTTTGTCGAGGTTGGAGCGTGAGCGGAAGGCTGAGGGGCAGCGGTGGCAGGTGTAGGGCGTCTCTCCACTGTGGATGCGGGCGTGCTCAGTAAGACGGCCGGCCACACTGAAGGCTTTACCACACACCCAGCAGCAGAAGGGCCGCAGGCCACTGTGGATACGCTCATGGTCCTTGAGGTGGGGCAGCTGGCGGAAACGCTTCCCACACGTAGAACACTGAGAGAGGAGGAGGAGGGGACGTGTGGGGGACAGACAGGGCAGAGAGTGGGAGGAGGGGAAGAGGAGAGAGTAAAGAGAGGCAGAGAGTGAACCGAAAGAAAGAGGGAGGAGAAGTTGAATAGGAGGAAGAAGAGTGGCGGGGAGAAGGATGGGTAGGATCGGAAAACATAACGAGAGAACAAGGACAAGAGGAGAAGAGCGGACATTAAAATTCTAGATTTCATATCTTGAACACTGTTATGAAAAAATATTTTCTGAAACACTTCCCCAAATTTGTAGACACAGCACTTCTGGCTGAAGAGGCAGAAGAATAGGAGGGGTAGAAAAACAATGTGAGAAGAGAGAGAGAGATCTAGGGAGGGCAGAGGACAATGGTAGATAGAGATAAGAGATAAAGAACAGAAAGAGGGACACAGGGGACTGAAGAGAAAAAAAGAAGCTGACAGAACAGAGCTGCACTACTACTGCAGGACATTCATCTTTTTCCACACAGCAGTGTTACCTGCCTGTCTGCCATACTGAATGACCACAGAGACAACGCCTACCATTAGTAGAACCAAAGGGAATCGGCAGGGACATTCTCACCAATACCTTTACAGCTTTGATTACATTTTTATTGAACTATAGAAGCCTGGGGCTGTTCTGCCACAAATTGTGCCACAATGAGCAGAGGCTGGTTGGTCTTGTGTTTAGGGCCTTCCTGCCTTTGCGGGCGGTGCCCAGTGGCGCTGGGTCCCAGAATAGTAACACAGAGGGAGATGGCAGGCTCTAACTCAGCCCCACTCATTAATCATAGGAAGTGTAGAGGGAGGGAGGACACCATCGGGCATCATACACTGGGTTGACCACAACCACAGCTTGTATTTTTTAGATGAGATGATTAGATGAGTTTATTAGTATTAGGATACATATTTACAACTGTAACAATGATCCATTTCCATTGGGGGGTGGGGCAGGGTGAATGTCCATTGGGCGGTGGGGCAGGGCGAATGTCCATTGGGCGGTGGGGCAGGGCGAATGTCCATTGAGGGAGCAGCAGGGGGGAAGTGAGAAGTGAATGAAACAATAATAAAAGTAACCACAGGCAGAACCACGACCAAAGTCTTGTCCAGACGGCCTCTTCTGCTAAAAAATGTGACAATCTAATTGATCCCTTGTAGTAGCCTGTTTTAAATCACCTCAGAACAAGACACACCATAACGAACGTCAGTCGTGTGCAGTAGATAACCCACCACGCACACAATCAATCAATCATCTCCACCTCCCCACCCCCTTACCTCGAAGGGCCTCTCATCGGTGTGGATTCTCATGTGGACGTTGAAGGTGGAGGTGTAGGCAAAGTCCTTCCCACAGATCTGGCAGTGGAACCTCTTGGAGCCGCGGCCCTTCCCCAGAGTCCCCTGGCAGTGGGCCACAATGTGCTCCCCGAGGGCAGAGCTGGAGGCGAAGCGCCGTCTGCAGGGGGACAGGGGGCAGCGCAGGGGGGTCTGACCCGTATGGGACAGTCGATGGAGGTCCAGACC